>NC_060185.1:21534585-21619585 GCF_021184085.1 Oncorhynchus gorbuscha
CTCCTCCTCTCTCCTCTCCATTCCTTTCCTCCTCTGTTCTCCTCCCCTCTCCTCTCCATTCCTCTCCTCCTCTGTTCTCCTCCCCTCTCCTCTCCATTCCTTTCCTCCTCTGTTCTCCTCCCCTCTCCTCTCCATTCCTTTCCTCCTCTGTTCTCCTCCCCTCTCCTCTCCATTCATCTCCTCCTCTGTTCTCCTCCCCTCTCCTCTCCAATCCTTTCCTCCTCTGTACTCCCCCTCTCCTCTCCATTCCTTTCCTCCTCTGTTCTCCTCCCCTCTCCATTCCTTTCCTCCTCTGTACTCCTCCCCTCTCCTCTCCATTCCTTTCCTCCTCTGTTCACCTCCCTCTCCATTCCTCTACTCCTCTGTTCTCCTCCCCTCTCCATTCCTTTCCTCCTCTGTTCTCCTCCTCTCTCCTCTCCATTCCTTTCCTCCTCTGTTATCCTCCCTCTCCTCTCCATTCCTTTCCTCCTCTGTTCTCCTCCCCTCTCCTCTCCATTCCTCTCCTCCTCTGTTCTCCTCCCTCTCCTCTCCAATCCTTTCCTCCTCTGTACTCCTCCCCTCCTCTCTCCATTCCTTTCCTCCTCTGTTCTCCTCCCCTCTCCATTCCTTTCCTCCTCTGTTCTCCTCCCCTCTCCTCTCCATTCCTTTCCTCCTCTGTTCACCTCCCTCTCCATTCCTCTACTCCTCTGTTCTCCTCCCCTCTCCTCTCCATTCCTTTCCTCCTCTGTTCTCCTCCCCTCTCCTCTCCATTCCTATCCTCCTCTGTTCACCTCCCCTCTCCATTCCTTTCCTCCTCTGTTCTCCTCCCCTCTCCTCTCCATTCCTTTCCTCCTCTGTTCTCCTCCCTCTCCTCTCCATTCCTCTCCTCCTCTGTACTCCTCCCCTCTCCTCTCCATTCCTTTCCTCCTCTGTTCTCCTCCCCTCCCCTCTCCATTCCTTTCCTCCTCTGTTCTCCTCCCCTCTCCATTCCTTTCCTCCTCTGTTCTCCTCCCATCTCCTCTCCATTCCTTTCCTCCTCTGTTCTCTCCTCCCCTCTCCTCTCCATTCCTCCTCTATTCTCCTCCCCTCTCCTCCCCTCTCCTCTCAATTCCTTTCCTCCTCTGTTCACCTCCCCTCTCCATTCCTTTCCTCCTCTGTTCACCTCCCCTCTCCATTCCTTTCCTCCTCTGTTCTCCTCTTCTCTCCTCTCCATTCCTTTCCTCCTCTGTTCTCCTCTCTTCTCCTTTCCTTTCCTCCTCTGTTCTCCTCCCTCTCCATTCCTTTCCTCCTCTGTTCACCTCCCCTCTCCATTCCTTTCCTCCTCTGTTCACCTCCCCTCTCCATTCCTTTCCTCCTCTGTTCTCCTCTTCTCTCCTCTCCATTCCTTTCCTCCTCTGTTCTCCTCTCTTCTCCTTTCCTTTCCTCCTCTGTTCTCCTCCCCTCTCCATTCCTTTCCTCCTCTGTTCACCTCGCCTCTCCATTCCTTTCCTCCTCTGTTCACCTCCCCTCTCCATTCCTTTCCTCCTCTGTTCTCCTCCTCTCTCCTCTCCATTCCATTCCTCTCCTCCTCTGTTCTCCTCCTCTCTCCCCTCCATTCCTTTCCTCCTCTGTTCACCTCCCCTCTCCATTCCTCTACTCCTCTGTTCTCCTCCCCTCTCCTCTCCATTCCTTTCCTCCTCTGTTCTCCTCCTCTCTCCTCTCCATTCCTTTCCTCCTCTGTTCTCCTCCCCTCTCCTCTCCATTCCTTTCCTCCTCTGTTCTCCTCCCCTCTCCTCTCCATTCCTTTCCTCCTCTGTTCTCCTCCCCTCTCCTCTCCATTCCTTTCCTCCTCTGTTCTCCTCCCCTCTCCTCTCCATTCCTCTCCTCCTCTGTTCTCCTCCCCTCTCCTCTCCAATCCTTTCCTCCTCTGTACTCCTCCCCTCCTCTCTCCATTCCTTTCCTCCTCTGTTCTCCTCCCCTCTCCATTCCTTTCCTCCTCTGTTCTCCTCCCCTCTCCTCTCCATTCCTTTCCTCCTCTGTTCTCCTCCCCTCTCCTCTCCATTCCTTTCCTCCTCTGTTCTCCTCCCCTCTCCTCTCCATTCCTTTCCTCCTCTGTTCTCCTCCCCTCTCCTCTCCATTCCTTTCCTCCTCTGTTCTCCTCCCCTCTCCTCTCCATTCCTCTCCTCCTCTGTTCTCCTCCCCTCTCCTCTCCAATCCTTTCCTCCTCTGTACTCCTCCCCTCCTCTCTCCATTCCTTTCCTCCTCTGTTCTCCTCCCCTCTCCATTCCTTTCCTCCTCTGTTCTCCTCCCCTCTCCTCTCCATTCCTTTCCTCCTCTGTTCACCTCCCCTCTCCATTCCTCTACTCCTCTGTTCTCCTCCCCTCTCCATTCCTTTCCTCCTCTGTTCTCCTCCCCTCTCCTCTCCATTCCTATCCTCCTCTGTTCACCTCCCCTCTCCATTCCTTTCCTCCTCTGTTCTCCTCCCCTCTCCTCTCCATTCCTTTCCTCCTCTGTTCTCCTCCCCTCTCCTCTCCATTCCTCTCCTCCTCTGTTCTCCTCCCCTCTCCTCTCCATTCCTTTCCTCCTCTGTTCTCCTCCCCTCCCCTCTCCATTCCTTTCCTCCTCTGTTCTCCTCCCCTCTCCATTCCTTTCCTCCTCTGTTCTCCTCCCCTCTCCTCTCCATTCCTCCTCTATTCTCCTCCCCTCTCCTCTCAATTCCTTTCCTCCTCTGTTCACCTCCCCTCTCCATTCCTTTCCTCCTCTGTTCACCTCCCCTCTCCATTCCTTTCCTCCTCTGTTCTCCTCTTCTCTCCTCTCCATTCCTTTCCTCCTCTGTTCTCCTCTCTTCTCCTTTCCTTTCCTCCTCTGTTCTCCTCCCCTCTCCATTCCTTTCCTCCTCTGTTCACCTCCCCTCTCCATTCCTTTCCTCCTCTGTTCACCTCCCCTCTCCATTCCTTTCCTCCTCTGTTCTCCTCCTCTCTCCTCTCCATTCCATTCCTCTCCTCCTCTGTTCTCCTCCTCTCTCCCCTCCATTCCTTTCCTCCTCTGTTCTCCTCCCCTGTCCTCTCCATTCCTCTCCTCCTCTGTTCTCCTCCCCTCTCCTCTCTATTCCTTTTCTCCTCTGTTCTCCTCCCCTCTCCTCTCCCCCTTTCTCCTCCCCTCTCCATTCCTTTCCTCCTCTGTTCTCCTCCTCTCTCCTCTCCATTCCTTTCCTCCTCCCCTCTCCTCTCCATACCTCTCCTCCTCTGTTCTCCTCCCCTCTCCTCTCCATTCCTTTCCTCCTCTGTTCTCCTCCCCTCCCCTCTCCATTCCTTTCCTCCTCTGTTCTCCTCCCCTCTCCTCTCCATTCCTATCCTCCTCTGTTCACTTCCCCTCTCCATTCCTTTCCTCCTCTGTTCTCCTCCTCTCTTCTCTCCATTCCTTTCCTCCTCTGTTCTCCTCCCCTCTCCTCTCCCCTCCATTCCTTTCCTCCTCTGTTCTCCTCCTCTCTCCTCTCCATTCCATTCCTCTCCTCCTCTGTTCTCCTCCTCTCTCCCCTCCATTCCTTTCCTCCTCTGTTCTCCTCCTCTCTCTTCTCCATTCCTTTCCTCCTCTCTTCTCCTCCTCTCTCCTCTCCATTCCTTTCCTCCTCTGTTCTCCTCCCCTGTCCTCTCCATTCCTCTCCTCCTCTGTTCTCCTCCCCTCTCCTCTCTATTCCTTTGCTCCTCTGTTCTCCTCCCCTCTCCTCTCCCCCTTTCTCCTCCCCTCTCCATTCCTTTCCTCCTCTGTTCTCCTCCTCTCTCCTCTCCATTCCTTTCCTCCTCCCCTCTCCTCTCCTGTTCTTCCTCTCCTCTCCATTGTTTCCTCCTCTGTTCTCCTCCCCCTCTCCATTCCTTTCCTCCTCTGTTCTCTCCTCCTCTCTCCATTCCTATCCTCCTCTGTTCACTTCCCCCTCCATTCCTTTCCTCCCCTGTTCTCTCCTCTCTTCTCTCCATTCCATCCTCCTCTGTTTCCTCCCCTCTCCTCTCCCCTCCATTCCTTTCCTCCTCTGTTCTCCTCCCCTCTCCTCTCCATTCCTTTCCTCCTCTGTTCTCCTCCCCTCTCTCCTCCATTCCTTTCCTCCTCTGTTCTCCTCCCCTCTCCTCTCCATTCCTTTCCTCCTCTGTTCTCCTCCCCTCTCCTCTCCATTCCTTTCCTCCTCTGTTCTCCTCCTCTCTCCTCTCCATTCCTTTCCTCCTCTGTTCTCCTCCCCTCTCCTCTCCATTCCCTTCCTCCTCTGTTCTCCTCCCCTCTCCATTCCTTTCCTCCTCTGTTCACCTCCCCTCTCAATTCCTTTCCTCCTCTGTTCTCCTCCTCTCTCCTCTCCATTCCTTTCCTCTTCTGTTCTCCTCCCCTCTCCTCTCCATTCCTTTCCTCCTCTGTTCTCCTCCTCTCTCCTCTCCATTCCTTTCATCCTCTGTTCTCCTCCTCTCTCCTCTCCATTCCTTTCCTCCTCTGTTCTCCTCCCCTCTCCTCTCCATTCCTTTCCTCCTCTGTTCTCCTCCCCTCTCCTCTCCATTCCTTTCCTCCTCTGTTCACCTCCCCTCTCCATTTCTCTCCTCCTCTGTTCTCCTCCCCTCTCCATTCCTTTCCTCCTCTGCTCTCCTCTCCTCCCCTATGCTCTCAATTCCTTTCCTCCTCTGCTCTCCTCCCCTCTCCTCTCCTCTCCATTTCATTTTATTATTTATTTAATAAATATTGGAAAAACATGTAGGGGGTAGATCAGCTTTAATATTGCAAATAGACTGTAGCTTCCATCTAATTGTCTACATTATTTCCAATTCCCCATCTATTTTTTTATATACAGTACCTTCGGAAAGTATTCACACCCCTTGACTTTTTCCACATTTTAATAGGTTATAGCTTCATTTTAAAATTGATTAAATTGTTTTTCTTCCAAATCAATCTACACACAACACCCTATGATGACAAAGCAAAAACACTTTTTTGGGGGGAATGTTTGCTAATTTATAGTTTAAAAAATAATGAAATATCACATTTACATACAATTTAAGTTGGAAGTTTACATACACTTAGGTAGGAGTCATTAAAACTAATTTTTCATCCATTCCACAAATGTATTGTTAACAAACTATAGTTTTGGCAAGTCGGTTAGGACATCTACTTGACACAAGTCATTTTTCCAACAATTGTTTACAGACAGATTATTTCACTTATAATTCACTGTATCACAATTACAGTGGGTCAGAAGTTTACATAAACTAAATTGACTGTGCCTTTAAACAGCTTGGAAAATGCCAGAAAATGATGTCATGGCTTTAAAAGCTTCTGATAGGCTAATTGACATAATTTGAGTCAATTGGAGGTGTACCTGTGGATGTATTTCAAGGCCTACCTTCCAACTCACTGCCTCTTTGCTTGACATCATGGGAAAATTGAAAGAAATCAGCCAAGACCTCAGAAATTAAATTGTAGACTTCGACAAGTCTGGTTCATCATTGGGAGCAATTTCCAAACACCTGAAGGTACCACGTTCATCTGTACAAACAATAGTACGCAAGTATAAACACCATGGGACCACACAGCTGTCATACCGCTCAGGAAGGAGACGTGTTCTGTCTCCTAGAGATGAATGTACTTTGGTGCGAAAAAAGAAAATCAATCCCAGAACAACAGCAAAGGACCATGTGAAGATGCTGGAGGAAACAGGTACAAATGTATCTATATCCACAGTAAAACGAGTCCTATATCAACATAATCTGAAAGGGCAATCACCAAGGAAGAAGCCACTGCTCCAAAACAGCCATAAAAAAGACAGACTACAGTCTGCAACTGCACATGGGGACAAAGATCGTACTTTTTGGAGAAATGTCCTCTGGTCTGATGAAACAAATATAGAACTGTTTGGTCATAGTGACCATCGTTATGTTTGGAGGAAAAAGGGGGAGGCTTGCAAGCCGAAGAGCACCATCCCAACAGGGGTGGCAGCATCATGTTGTGGGGGTGGTTTGCTGCAGGAGGGACTGGTGCACTTCACAAAATAGATGGCATCATAAGGAGGGGAAATTATGTGGATATATTGAAGAAGCATCTCAAGACATCAGTCAGGAAGTTAAAGCTTGGTCGCAAATGGGTCTTCCAAATGAACAATGACCCCAAGCATACTACCACAGTTGTGGCAAAATGGCTTAACTACAACAAAGTCAAGGTATTGGAGTGGCCATCACAAAGCCCTGACCTCAATCCTATAGAAAATGTGTGATTAGAACTGCTAAATGACTTAAATGTAATGTAAATGTAACTGAAAAAGCATCTGCGAGCAAGGAGACCTACAAACCTGACTCAGTTACACCAGCTCTGTCAGGAGGAATGGGCCAAAAGTCACCCAACTTATTGTGGGAAGCTTGTGGAAGGCTACCCTGAAACATTTGACCCAAGTTAAACAATTTAAAGGCAATGCTACCAAATACTAATTTAGTGTATGTAAACTTCTGACCCACCGGGAATGTGATGAAAGAAATACAAGCTGAAATAAATCATTCTCTCTACTATTATTCTGACATTTCACATTCTTAAAATAAAGTGGTGATCCTAACTGACCGAAGACAGGGAATTTTTACTAGGATTACATGTCAGGAATTGTGAAAAACTGTGTTTAAATGTATTTGGCTAAGTTGTATGTAAACTTCTGACTTAAACTGTATATACACACACATTTTTTGAAAAATATATTTTCCTTTATTATTTTCCACTAACCCTACCACCCCTCCCCTAATTGGAGTAAACTAATGAACAACAAAACTTAAGCTTCTACTTCCAGCTTATACATACTATACACAATAGTTATCTTTAGTTTGTTTTTACTCCTATCCTTCCACTGCCCTCAACCCTTCCCATCTGTCTCTTAACACTCCATATTGGATTTCTATTTGCCATATATTTTTCAACTGTGCTTTGATGTTTCACAAAGTTCTGAACATTTATTTTCTCGTAGTTTCTACAGATTGTAAATTAAAGATAAACATTTTTGCTAAAAGTACTATTATATTATTGATCAATTGACTATGACTTTATAAATCACCCAGTATTGCTATCTGCAGAGCTAGCTCCAGGTAAACGTTGCAATTCTTCAGCCATTCCTGGACCTGTGACCAAAAACAAATGACATATGGACAGTACCAAAACAAATTATTTAGTGATTCTGTATCTTCGCAGCAAAATCTGCAGAGCTGGGATGATTGTATACCCCTAGTGTTTAGAGCGTTGGGCCAGTAACCGAAAGGTTGCTGGATCGAATCTCTGAGCTGACAAGGTAACAATCTGTCGTTCTGCCCCTGATCAAGGCAGTTAACCCACTGTTCCCCGGGAACAGAAGACGTGGATGTTGATTAGCCCCTCACACCTCTCTGATTCAGAGGGGTTGGGTTAAATGCAGAAGACATGTTTAGTTGAATGCATTTAGTTGTACAACTGACTAGGTATCCCCCTTTCCCTTTCCACATATGTATAACATTCTAATCCTCTCCTCTTCTCCACTCTCCCCTCCCCTCTCCTCTTCTCCACTCTCCCCTCACCTATCCCCTTCCCTCTCCTCTTCTCCACTCTCCCCTCACCTATCCCCTCCCCTCTACTCTTCTCCACTCTCCCCTCACCTATTCCCTCTCTTCTCCACTCTCCCCTCTCCTCTTCTCCACTCTCCTCTCACCTATCCCCTCCCCTCTCCTCTTCTCCACTCTCCCCTCACCTATCCCCTCCCCTCTACTCTTCTCCACTCTCCCCTCACCTATTCCCTCCCTCTCCTCTTCTCCACTCTCCCCTCACCTATTCCCTCCCCTCTCCTCTTCTCCACTCTCCCCCACCTATCCCCTCCCCTCTACTCTCCACTCCCCTCTCCTCTTCTCCACTCTCCCCTCCCCTCTCCCCTTCTCCACTCTCCCCTCACCTATCCCCTCTCCTCTTCTCCACTCTCCCCTCACCTATCCCCTCCCCTCTCCCCTTCTCCACTCTCCCCTCCCCTCACCTATCCCCTCTCCTCTTCTCCACTCTTCCCTCCCCTCTCCTCTTCTCCAATCTCCCCTCCCCTCTACTCTCCCCTCCCCTCCTCTTCTCCACTCTCACCTCACCTATCCCCTCCCCTCTCCTCTTCTCCACTCTCCACCTCACCTATCCCCTCCTCTCTCCTCTTCTCCACTCTCCCCTCATCTATCCCCTCCCCTCTCCTCTTCTCCACTCTCCCCTCACCTATCCCCTCCCCTCTCCTCTTCTCCACTCTCAACTCCTCCCCTATCCCTTCAACTCACCTATCCCTTCCTCTTCTCCACTCTCACCTCACCTA
Organism: Oncorhynchus gorbuscha; assembly: GCF_021184085.1. Taxonomy (NCBI): domain Eukaryota; kingdom Metazoa; phylum Chordata; class Actinopteri; order Salmoniformes; family Salmonidae; genus Oncorhynchus; species Oncorhynchus gorbuscha. The sequence goes on from NC_060185.1 coordinate 21,542,858, forward strand.
TCCTCTCCTCTTCTCCACTCTCCCCTCACCTATCCCCTCCCCTCTTCTCCACTCTCCCCTCACCTATCCCCTCCCCTCTCCTCTTCTCCACTCTCCCTCACCTATCCCCTCCCCTCTCCTCTTCTCCACTCTCCCCTCCCCTCACCTATCCCCTCTCCTCTTCTCCACTCTTCCCTCCCCTCTCCTCTTCTCCAATCTCCCCTCCCCTCTACTCTCCCCTCCCCCTCCTCTTCTCCACTCTCACCTCACCTATCCCCTCCCCTCTCCTCTTCTCCACTCTCACCTCACCTATCCCCTCCCCTCTCCTCTTCTCCACTCTCCCCTCATCTATCCCCTCCCCTCTCCTCTTCTCCACTCTCCCCTCACCTATCCCCTCCCCTCTCCTCTTCTCCACTCTCAACTCACCTATCCCTTCCCCTCTCCTCTTCTCCACTCTCCCCTCACCTATCCCCTCCCCTCACCTATCCCCTCCCCCTCCTCTTCTCCACTCTCCCCTCACCTATCCCCTCTCCTCTTCTCCACTCTCCCCTCACCTATCCTCTCCCCTCTCCTCTTCTCCACTCTCCCCTCACCTATCCCCTCTCCTCTTCTCCACTCTCCCCTCACCTCTCCTCTTCTCCACTCTCCCCTCACTTATCCCCTCCCCTCTCCTCTTCTCCACTCTCCCCTCACCTATCCCCTCCCCTCTTCTCCACTCTCCCGTCATCTATCCCCTCCCCTCTACTCTCCCTTTCTCTCACCTCTACTCTCCTCTCTCCCCTTGTCTCTCTTGTGACCAGTGTTAGCACTAAGCAGAGTGGGGCTAGACTACACAAGCAAGTGACCCATCACGTAGAGTGGTAATCACATACACACATTGACCCCATTGTCATGTGACCCCATCTCCTCTTGTGTGTTTACAGTTTGAAATAGATGCAGAGAGGAGAGGAGAGGAGCGACCGCCACCTCACACAGCGACAGGGATATCAGTGGCTGATTAACTCTCAGTCCTCAAGCTATGACCACAGAGGACCAGAGATAACCACAGAGGTCACTAGACAGAAGGGATGGAGAGGGGTATGCAAGAGGAGCAGAGATAGAGGTGGGGAATGAGGAGGTTAAGGTTGTGTAAACTCAGTCTCTTAAGGACTCCCCCTAGAGAGGCTTAATCACAGGCCCCAGGATAGAGAGAATGAGAGTGAGAGAGGAATAGAGTGAGAGAAAGGGAGAAAGGAAGAGACAGAGACAGAGAGAGACAGACAAAGAGAGAGAGGGGAAGAGGAAGTAGCTAGCTCATACACAGTGTGCGGTGTGTCTGTATGGTGCATTATGGGTAAAAAAAAGTGATAAACCAAGAGAAAGACAAAGGATAAAAAGAGCAGGCTAGCGGTGGTGTGAGGAAGGGGGATGAAAAGAGCAGGCTAGCGGTGGTGTGAGGAAGGGGGATGAAAAGAGCAGGCTAGCGGTGGTGTGAGGAAGGGGGATGAAAAGAGCAGGCTAGCGGTGGTGTGAGGAAGGGGGATGAAAAGAGCAGGCTAGAGGTGGTGTGAGGAAGGGGGATGAAAAGAGCAGGCTAGCGGTGGTGTGAGGAAGGGGGATGAAAAGAGCAGGCTAGCGGTGGTGTGAGGAAGGGGGATGAAAAGAGCAGGCTAGCGGTGGTGTGAGGAAGGGGGATGAAAAGAGCAGGCTAGCGGTGGTGTGAGGAAGGGGGATGAAAAGAGCAGGATAGCGGTGGTGTGAGGAAGGGGGATGAAAAGAGCAGGCTAGAGGTGGTGTGAGGAAGGGGGATGAAAAGAGCAGGCTAGCGGTGGTGTGAGGAAGGGGGATGAAAAGAGCAGGCTAGAGGTGGTGTGAGGAAGGGGGATGAAAAGAGCAGGATAGCGGTGGTGTGAGGAAGGGGGATGAAAAGAGCAGGATAGCGGTGGTGTGAGGAAGGGGGATGAAAAGAGCAGGCTAGCGGTGGTGTGAGGAAGGGGGATGAAAAGAGCAGGCTAGCGGTGGTGTGAGGAAGGGGGATGAAAAGAGCAGGCTAGCGGTGGTGTGAGGAAGGGGGATGAAAAGAGCAGGCTAGCAGTGGTGTGAGGAAGGGGGATGAAAAGAGCAGGCTAGCGGTGGTGTGAGGAAGGGGGATGAAAAGAGCAGGCTAGCGGTGGTGTGAGGAAGGGGGATGAAAAGAGCAGGCTAGAGGTGGTGTGAGGAAGGGGGATGAAAAGAGCAGGCTAGCGGTGGTGTGAGGAAGGGGGATGAAAAGAGCAGGCTAGCGGTGGTGTGAGGAAGGGGGATGAAAAGAGCAGGCTAGTGGTGGTGTGAGGAAGGGGGATGAAAAGAGCAGGCTAGCGGTGGTGTGAGGAAGGGGGATGAAAAGAGCAGGATAGCGGTGGTGTGAGGAAGGGGGATGAAAAGAGCAGGCTAGAGGTGGTGTGAGGAAGGGGGATGAAAAGAGCAGGCTAGCGGTGGTGTGAGGAAGGGGGATGAAAAGAGCAGGCTAGAGGTGGTGTGAGGAAGGGGGATGAAAAGAGCAGGATAGCGGTGGTGTGAGGAAGGGGGATGAAAAGAGCAGGATAGCGGTGGTGTGAGGAAGGGGGATGAAAAGAGCAGGCTAGCGGTGGTGTGAGGAAGGGGGATGAAAAGAGCAGGCTAGCGGTGGTGTGAGGAAGGGGGATGAAAAGAGCAGGCTAGCGGTGGTGTGAGGAAGGGGGATGAAAAGAGCAGGCTAGCGGTGGTGTGAGGAAGGGGGATGAAAAGAGCAGGCTAGAGGTGGTGTGAGGAAGGGGGATGAAAAGAGCAGGCTAGAGGTGGTGTGAGGAAGGGGGATGAAAAGAGCAGGCTAGAGGTGGTGTGAGGAAGGGGGATGAAAAGAGCAGGCTAGTGGTGGTGTGAGGAAGGGGGATGAAAAGAGCAGGCTAGCGGTGGTGTGAGGAAGGGGGATGAAAAGAGCAGGATAGCGGTGGTGTGAGGAAGGGGGATGAAAAGAGCAGGCTAGAAGTGGTGTGAGGAAGGGGGATGAAAAGAGCAGGCTAGAGGTGGTGTGAGGAAGGGGGATGAAAAGAGCAGGCTAGCGGTGGTGTGAGGAAGGGGGATGAAAAGAGCAGGATAGCGGTGGTGTGAGGAAGGGGGATGAAAAGAGCAGGCTAGAAGTGGTGTGAGGAAGGGGGATGAAAAGAGCAGGCTAGAGGTGGTGTGAGGAAGGGGGATGAAAAGAGCAGGATAGCGGTGGTGTGAGGAAGGGGGATGAAAAGGAAACACTAAGGTCACATCAGAGAAGAGGATAGACTGGTATACTGTAATCTCTCTCTGACAACATGGAAAACTGACTGGATTAGCAAAATGTCAGGGAATTTCATATTTTTTCACCCAACTTTTAACCGACACATTTTTTGTTGATTTCACATTAGCTGACAACTCAACCAAATGTGAATCAAAAATAGACGTTGAACTGATGTTTCTGCCCAGTGGGTTACCAGCCATGTCAATATCATCAATGAGGTCGCTCTTGCTGCTGTTGAGTCCCTGATCCACCTCCACGCAGACGACACCATTCTGTATACTTCCGGCCCTTCTTTGGACACTGTGTTAACAACCCTCCAGGCAAGCTTCAATGCCATACAACTCTCCTTCCGTGGCCTCCAATTGCTCTTAAATACAAGTAAAACTAAATGCATGCTCTTCAACCGATCGGCTCTGACTTAGAATACATGGACAACTATAAATACTTAGGTGTCTGGTTAGACTGTAAACTCTCCTTCCAGACCCATATCAAACATCTCCAATCCAAAGTTAAATCTAGAATTGGCTTCCTATTTCGCAACAAAGCATCCTTCACTCATGCTGCCAAACATACCCTTGTAAAACTGACCATCCTACCAATCCTCGACTTTGGCGATGTCATTTACAAAATAGCCTCCAATACCCTACTCAACAAATTGGATGCAGTCTATCACAGTGCAATCCGTTTTGTCACCAAAGCCCCATATACTACCCACCATTGCGACCTGTACGCTCTCGTTGGCTGGCCCTCGCTTCATAATCGTCGCCAAACCCACTGGCTCCATGTCATCTACAAGACCCTGCTAGGTAAAGTCCCCCCTTATCTCAGCTCGCTGGTCACCATAGCATCTCCCACCTGTAGCACACGCTCCAGCAGGTATATCTCTCTAGTCACCCTCAAAACCAATTCTTTCTTTGGCCGCCTCACCTTCCAGTTCTCTGCTGCCAATGACTGGAACGAACTACAAAAATCTCTGAAACTGGAAACACTTATCTCCCTCACTAGCTTTAAGCACCAACTGTCAGAGCATCTTACAGATTACTGCACCTGTACATAGCCCACCTATAATTTAGCCCAAACAACTACCTCTTTCCCAACTGTATTTTATTTATTTATTTATTTTGCTCCTTTGCACCCCATTATTTTTATTTCTACTTTGAACATTCTTCCATTGCAAAACTACCATTCCAGTGTTTTACTTGCTATATTGTATTTACTTTGCCACCATGGCCTTTTTTTTGCCTTTACCTCCCTTCTCACCTAATTTGCTCACATTGTATATAGACTTGTTTATACTGTATTATTGACTGTATGTTTGTTTTACTCCATGTGTAACTCTGTGTCGTTGTATCTGTCGAACTTCTTTGCTCTATCTTGGCCAGGTCGCAATTGTAAATGAGAACTTGTTCTCAACTTGCCTACCTGGTTAAATAAAGGTGAAATAAAAATTTAAAAAATAAAATATGGGGTTGAACACACACACGCACATACACAGATGTGACCACCAAGACCTCCCAATCACATGACTTACCAGCAAGAAAAGGACTGGAGGTCAGACAAACAAAGAGAGAGGGAGAGAGGGAAAGAAAAATAATGAGTGAGAGAGTGAGAGGGAGAAAGAGAGGGAGAGATGGAAGGAAGGAAGGAAGGAAGGAAGGAAGGAAGGAAGGAAGGAAGGAAGGAAGGAAGGAAGGAAGGAAGGGCCTGAGTAAATCAGGTCAATACACATGGGTGATTTGGTGTGTGTGTTTGTGTCTTCATAACATGTAGGTGAGCATTGGTGGATAAACAACATGCAATGTGTGTGTGTACAAAAGCAGGGCTAAGTTGAGCCGTTTCACCTGCCAATGAGTGCAGTGGAACACGGCGGCTCTATGCATAATACTTCAAACACAGTAAAGCTCCCAGTAACAAGCATGTCAAGCTGCTATCAAAGCCCCGAGCGCTGCACACTAAATATATCAATACTGTTTACCCTTTCTCCCTCTCACACAATCTCTCGCCCTCCTTTCCCTCTCTCTCTTTCTCCGTCTCCTCTCTCTGTAATGTTATCTCCTCTCCCCGATCTGTCTCCTCCCCCCATTCCTGCCTCCCTCTCTCTCTTTCTCTAGCTCCTCTCTCTGCAATGTTATCTCCTCTCCCCGATCTGTCTCCTCCCCCCATTCCTGCCTCCCTCTCTCTCTTTCTCTGTCTCCTCTCTCTGTAATGTTATCTCCTCTCCCCGATCTGTCTCCTCCCCCCATTCCTGCCTCCCTCTCTCTCTTTCTCTGTCTCCTCTCTCTGTAATGTTATCTCCTCTCCCCGATCTGTCTCTGTCTCCCCCATTCCTGCCTGCCCCTCTCTCTCTTTCTCTGTCTCCTCTCTCTGTAATGTTATCTCCTCTCCCCGATCTGTCTCCTTCCCCCATTCCTGTCTCCCTCTCTCTCTTTCTCTTACCCCCCCATCGCTCTCATTTTCTCTCTCACCCATCTGTTCTCCCTCTGCACCTCAGCCACTTCTCCCTCCCTCAGCCTCTTTCTCTCTCTCTGAGTGAGTTGACCTTTTACTGATAGTGTTTAATTGGTATCCCTCTCTCCCTCTTACAGACACAGTCCTACTCACTGTGGGAAGAGGGGGACATGACAGTTTGCCATTACGTTGTCACCAGATTGCAGAGGGGTTTTGACATATTTGTCACACCCTGAGATTCCATAAATGTGGTTAGAAATTAGTCTGTCAGAATCTTTACTGTAACACTACAGGTTCTGGAGGCGGTGAAGTCACTTGAAGTGCAACTGCAATAAGTTGAATGGTGCTTTCTGACCCTATTGACCAACTGACATTGCTAATAGCTCAACCCATTCATCTTCTCATCTTACAGTTCATATAAGGAAATCAGTCAATTTAAATACATTCATTAGGCCTTAATCTATGGATTTCACATGACTGGGAGTACTGTCACGGATTCCTCAGGTACTGCTGCTCATTCAGTGCACCAGTTTCTGAGGTCTACGTCACTGGTCTCTAGGCACTGAACTGTCATTGCGCACACCTGGTTCATATTCCTCACTGATTGTATTTGTATAAATGTGCCCTTTGGTGCACCATTGGGCTGTTGATTATTGTTCCCATGTCTGTTGGTTGTGTGAGTACCTCTGCGTTGTCGCAGCCTGTGCTGCGTGTTCTGTGAATTGTGTATTCCGGGTCTCGTCCCGTGTGGCTCTACGAGGTTTACCCTCACTCTTTTGTTTGGGTACATCCCAGTGTTTTGTATACTTGTTTTTGGGGGGTGTATTAAAAACCCCTATTATGAATTCATGTGCCTGTCTCCAAATCCTTTATACCAGCAGGACAAATACAGATATGCATCTGTTGGTCACATATACCTTTAATAAAAAGTAGGGGTGTGGATCAGAAAACCAGTCAGTATCTGGTGTGACCACCATTGGCCTCATGCAGCGCGACACATCTCCTTCGCATAGAGTTAATCAAGCTGTTGATTGTAGAATGGTGTTCCACTCCTCTCCAAAGGCTGTGCGAAGTTGCTGGATATTGGCAGGAACTGGGACACACTGTCGTACACATCAATCCAGAGCATCCCAAAAACATACTCAATAGGTGACATGTCTGGTCAGTATGCAAGCCATGGAAGAACTGGGACATTTTCAGCTTCCAGGAATTTGTGAAGTGATCCTGGCGACATGGTGCCATGCATTATCATTATCATGCTGAAACATGAGGTGATGGCGGCGGATGAATGGCACGACAATGGGCTTCAGGATCTCGTCAAGTATCTCTGTGTATTCAAATTGCCATCGATAAAATGTAATTGTGTTTGTTGTCCGTAGGTTATGCCTGCCCATACCATAACACCACCACCATCATGGGGCACTCTGTTCACAACGTTGACATCAGCAAACTGCACGCCCACACAACACCGTACACACTGTCTGCCATCTGCCTGGTACAGTTGAAACCAGGATTCATCCGTGAAGAGCACACTTCTCCACTGAAGTCATTTACGATGCTGATCTGCAGTTAGGTTAAGACCCTGGTGAGGACGACGAGACCGCAGATGAGCTTCTCTGTGACGGTTTCTGACAGTTTGTGCAGAAATTATTTGGTTGTGGAAACCCACAGTTTCATCAGCTGTCCGGGTGGCTGTTCTCAGATGAAGAAGCCGGATGTGGACGTCCTGGGAAGGCATGGTTATACATGATCTGAGGTTGTGAGGCCGGTTGGACGTACTGTCAAATTCTCTAAAACAACATTGGAGGCGGCTTATGGTAGAAAAATTAACATTAAATTCCAAATGCATGCTCCCTCAAAACTTGAGATATCTGTGGCATTGTGTTGTGTGACAAAACTGCACATTTTATATAGTGAGTGGCCTTTTATTGTTCCGGGCACAAGGTGCACCTGTGTAATGATCATGCTGTTTAATCATCTTCTTGATATGCCACACCTGTCAGGTGGATGGATTATCTTGGCAAAGGAAAAACATTTGTGCACAACATTTGAGAGAAATATGCTTTTTGTGTGTATGGAACATTTCTGGGATCTTTTATTTCAACTCATGAAACTTGGGACCAACACTTTACATGTTGCATTTATATTTTTGTTTAGTATAGATTACAGATTAAGCTAAATGGTGGCAACACTGTATGATGACATCGCTGATGGAATATTGTTGGCAAATTGGTGGCATTAACAGTACTTTGCACTGACCTGGCATATATGCACGGGTGGAATATTGGCATATTGGTTGGTCTAAAGGGGAGATTATCAGAGGTGGTACCAAGTCACTATTATTCAAGTCACAAGCAAGGTCCAAATCTCAAGTCAAGTCCCAAGTAGAACCGGTTGACTCTCGAGTCAAGTCCAAGTAGAACGGGTTGAGTCTCGAGTCAAGTCCAAGTAGAACGGGTTGAGTCTCGAGTCAAGTCCAAGTAGAACGGGTTGAGTCTCGAGTCAAGTCCAAGTAGAACGGGTTGAGTCTCGAGTCAAGTCCAAGTAGAACGGGTTGAGTCTCGAGTCAAGTCCAAGTAGAACGGGTTGAGTCTCGAGTCAAGTCCAAGTAGAACGGGTTGAGTCTCGAGTCAAGTCCAAGTAGAACGGGTTGAGTCTCGAGTCAAGTCCAAGTAGAACGGGTTGAGTCTCGAGTCAAGTCCAAGTAGAACGGGTTGAGTCTCGAGTCAAGTCCAAGTCGACTTGAGTTTTTCCAAGTCAAGGAAAAAAATATATATACACGCAATGACTTGATCAAATACAAATCAAGACCTTGGGACTATTAGGTAAAAACTGTGTTAGTTACATATAATAGATATTTAGATAGTTCTTCATATGTCTGCAAAGTTATATATTTTTTTAAGTACATTTTAAGTGAAAAAATGAACAACTAGAAAGTTCTATCTGCATGAACCCATTTGAACTATAAGGTTCTATGTGCAATCCAATCACAAGCCTGAACAGATAAAGACGGACCAATCCGTTTCGTCTCCCTCTAAGTATGGGCTAGGCTAGTCTAGCCAGCAATAACGGCACGTGAGCAACAACAAAAATCAACACTGTCAGAGATGACAGTAATTTGTTCAATGATCATAATCCATTTCTTAACATATTTGAAGATGTGTTCTGACTCTATTTTGGTAAAATAGTACTATTCTATGAGTTATGTACTCAAAATTCAGAAGTGTCAGAGCTTTAAGGTTGAACCAAGATTGACACTTCAGAGCCATAAGGTTCTATCTGCTATTGTACCACCCCAAAAGGAAAACAAATGTACAAATGTCTCAGGTTTTTGATACTCTGTACTTTAGGTACCGTTTAAGGTGAGTACCTTAATGGGCTATGAAAACATTATTCACTACAAAACAGCTCTGAGATATGTGATGTGAAAACTGATGCTCAATATCTTAGAACTATCCTTAAAGCAGATATAACCTTAATTTAACTAGGTCAGTTAAGAACACATTTTTATTTACAATGACGGCCTCCCCCAGCCAACGCTGGGTCAATTCTGCACCTCCCTATGGGACTACCAATAACAGCCAAATGTGATGCAGCCTGGATTTGAACCAGTTACTGCAGTGATGCCTCTTGCACTGAAAGGCAGTGTCTTAGACCACTGCGCCACTCGAGAGCCAATTAATAGTGCCAAGGTCACACATTCTGTGTCTGTTTCTTGTGGCTTCCAGACAGCCCTTTTCATTATTTTGTCTAAAAACACATTTTGATAATGTAAGAATTTATTTTAACAACAAATTCCAAATGCAAGCGTCATAATTCAATTAACAATTTCAAGCAATTTCAAGCAAATTTGATTACTAAAAGACCAGTAGGCCCATGCTAATAATTGTTGCTTGATGCCCATTGTTGGTGAGCTTGCAAAGTAAACAGTTCATATTCCTGATCACCAAACTATTTTTGGAGCTGCATATCAATTTATGGCAGTCATCTCTCCCTATATTTTGACGTTTGTGCTGCAACGATTCTACAGCTGTTCAGCAAATGAGCAATCTCTTCTCTAGCACATGTACGCGTGCAAAGGTGAAGCACTTTCAGAGAGCAAAATACCAACATTTTACATCTTCATTTTGAGCTGAAAGTCATTCACGTTAACAGCCAATATGAATTAGCGATATCATGTCACATTTGAACTTCTCTGTCCTACCTGTATGCAGCAGGGTTTCAGGGTCAGATAGTCTACCGGTATGCAGCAGGGTTTCAGGGTCAGATAGTCTACCGGTATGCAGCAGGGTTTCAGGGTCAGATAGTCTACCGGTATGCTGCAGGGTTTCAGGGTCAGATAGTCTACCGGTATGCAGCAGGGTTTCAGGGTCAGATAGTCTACCGGTATGCTGCAGGGTTTCAGGGTCAGATGGTCTACTGGTATGCTGCAGGGTTTCAGGGTCAGATAGTCTACCGGTATGCAGCAGGGTTTCAGGGCTAGCCGGTATGCTGCAGGGTTTCAGGGTCAGATAGTCTACCGGTATGCTGCAGGGTTTCAGGGTCAGATAGTCTACCGGTATGCAGCAGGGTTTCAGGGTCAGATAGTCTACCGGTATGCTGCAGGGTTTCAGGGTCAGATAGTCTACCGGTATGCTGCAGGGTTTCAGGGTCAGATAGTCTACCGGTATGCAGCAGGGTTTTTCAGGGTATGCAGCAGGGTTTTAGGGTCAGATAGTCTACCGGTATGCAGCAGGGTTTAGGGTCAGATAGTCTACCGGTATGCTGCAGGGTTTCAGGGTCAGATAGTCTACCGGTATGCTGCAGGGTTTCAGGGTCAGATGGCATAATCCCATAAGTATTGAAGGTGGTGCGATGTTACACCTTAAGACATGTAGCCAGTACCACTACTGAGGTACAATAAGGAATTAGAACCCAGCCAAACTAGGCCTATCTGACATCACCAGCCTATTGTTCTGGCAAACATGAGACCGTAGCAGATTGCTAAACTGAATTTATATGGATAATATTATGGTAGGTAGGATACTGTGTTTTTGCAAGGCAAACCGGAGAAAATGAATCAAGTGCTTTCTGGTCACTTAGCTGGCTATGTGCGACCAGCTTTGCACGCCAATGCTGATGACTGGTCATTGATCAACAGTCAAGACGCACAACTTTTTGGCTCTGAATCACAGATTACAATAATTTGGTGCAATGCTGTAAGCCTATGTTAGTAACCAGATTTAATAAACAAACCAAATACAAATGGTAGGCTATATCTAGCCTATTAAAATATGTATGAATGTTTCCCATTCAGTTTCACACTCGCAACCCCTCAACACCGTCTCACTGCACTAATGTAGGTCACCTGACCTGTGTTGATTGACATTGTGATACAGTCTCTGGCTGTGTGGAGAGTAGCCTGATCCACACGTACTCTGTGCCACAAAATGAGAAAACGTTCCCAAATCTGGCCAGGTCATTTCAAGTCATCAGTCCCAATTCTAAATTGAGTCCCGAGTCAAGTCTCAAGTTGTTTAATTTTCTATCAAGTCAAGTCTCAAGTCATCAAATTTGTGACTGGAGTCAGACGGGCGTTACACATATCTGTCCGCAGGGAGAATGAGGGACTGACAAAAACAGCTCATCAATAAAAATCATAATAAATTCCAGCCAGCACTTTGTATCTCTTTCATGAGGCGATAGCTGGGAGAGACTAGCTGCTGATTCAGCTTCCGGATGAGTTGCTACTTCTGGTGTGTGTGCAAATGTGTATGTGTGTGTCCTTTTTCTGCAGGAACTAAAGCTCAATATCTGAGGCCTCTCTTGCTCTCTTCTTTTCTAGTAACTGACTTAAAACACACACACATGCACAAACACACACGTGCACATACTGTATGCACACACACTTCTAAAGCAAGATAATCTCTGTCGGATGAGAAATGATTGAATATATATTCAACTCATGAATGCTCCAGACATTTCAATACAATGATACAGTATATATCACCACCAATGCATTGTGGATGAGTACAGTGATATCACCAAGGTCACTTTCAGCAGTTATCTTAGCATCATCTGCTGGTCTTCCATTATCGAAACATGAACAAAGGGGCTAGCTAAATGACAGATTAGCACTATGTATTGTGTTTCATCATATACTGTACTAGCTATGGATTATCTTAAATGCTATATATACTGTAGCATTGTGATAGCTACCAATGTAGGGGAAAGGGCGCAAGTCAGCAGTCAGATGTATGTTCACTTCTAGCATCATGCTCCTTACATCTATCATAAACACGTTAAGTGAGCAGAGCGAACTAATGTTATCGGTGTCAGAACCTGTGTGTGTGTGTGTGTGTGTGTGTGTGTGTGTGTGTGTGTGTGTGTGTGTGTGTGTGTGTGTGTGTGTGTGTGTGTGTGTGTGTGTGTGTGTGTGTGTGTGTGTGTGTGTGTGTGTGTGTGTGTGTGTGTGTGTGTGTGTGTGTGTGTGTGTGTGTGTGTTCAGGCATATAGAGAGCTTCTGAGAGTGTCTTGTTCCACACAGTAAATCTGGGAGAATGATTGTGGATGGATGCACTGTTGACCTCATCATCAACATTTCATAAAGGACATTTAAAATATTCAACATCATACAGGGTAAGGGGGAGAGAGTGAGAGATGGAGATAGAGAGAGAGAGTAGAGGGTGTGGTTAGGGTTAGAAGAGAGGGAGGAGAGGGTGTGGATAGGGTTAGAAGAGGGAGTAGAGGGTGTGGTTAGGGTTAGAAGAGAGGGAGGAGAGGGTGTGGTTAGGGTTAGAAGAGAGGGAGGAGAGGGTGTGGTTAGGGTTAGAAGAGAGGGAGTAGAGGGTGTGGTTAGGGTTAGAAGAGAGGGAGTAGAGGGTGTGGTTAGGGTTAGAAGAGAGGGAGGAGAGGGAGTGGTTAGGGTTAGAAGAGAGGGAGGAGAGGGAGTGGTTGGGTTAGAAGAGAGGGTGGTTAGGGTTAGAAGAGAGGAAGGAGAGGGAGTGGTTAGGGTTAGAAGAGAGGGTGGTTAGGGTTAGAAGAGAAGGTGTGGTTAGGGTTAGAAGAGAGGGAGAAGAGGGTGTAGTTAGGGTTAGAAGAGAGGGAGGAGAGGGTGTGGTTAGGGTTAGAAGAGAGGGTGGTTAGGGTTAGAAGAGAAGGTGTAGTTAGGGTTAGAAGAGAGGGAGTAGAGGGTGTGGTTAGGGTTAGAAGAGAAGGTGTGGTTATGGTTAGAAGAGAAGGTGTGGTTAGGGTTAGAAAAGAGGGTGTGGTTAGGGTTAGAAGAGGGGGAGGAGAGGGGTGGTTAGGGTTAGAAGAGAGGGTGTGGTTAGGGTTAGAAAAGGGTGTGTGGTTAGGGTTAGAAGAGAGGGAGGGGAATGTGTGGTTAGGTTTAGAAGAGAGGGAAGAGAGGGTGTGGTAGAGTTAGAAAAGAAGGTGGTTAGGGTTAGAAGAGCGGGAGGAGAGGGTGTGGTTAGGGTTAGAAGAGAGGGTGTGGGAGAGTTAGAAAAGAAGGTGGTTAGGGTTAGAAGAGAGTGTGTGGTTAGGGTTAGAAGAGAGGGTGTGGTTAGGGTTAGAAGAGAGGGTGTGGTAGAGTTAGAAAAGAAGGTGGTTAGGGTTAGAAGAGAGTGTGTGGTAGAGTTAGAAAAGAAGGTGGTTAGGGTTAGAAGAGAGGGTGTGGTAGAGTTAGAAAAGAAGGTGGTTAGGGTTAGAAGAGAGTGTGTGGTTAGGGTTAGAAGAGAGGGTGTGGTTAGGGTTAGAAAAGAGGGTGTGGTTAGGGTTAGAAAAGAGGGTGTGGTTGGAGTTAGAAGAGGTGGTGGTTAGGGTTAGAAGAGAAGGTGTGGTTAGGGTTAGAAGAGAGGGAGGAGAGGGTGTGGTTAGGGTTAGAAGACAGGGTGTGGTTAGGGTTAGAAGAGAGGGTGTGTTTAGGGTTAGAAGAGAGGGTGTATGTGTTTACAGAGATGCTCTACAATTAATCTAGACTTATATAACTGTAAGCAAAGGATTCTGACCTAAATGAAAGACAAATATAGCTGGTTCCAATTAGCTCACAGCTGACAAGTATAATATGTATGATGAATATTGTCAGTCTGTCTCTCCATCCCTCTCTCTCTCTCTTTTCCTCTCAACCACCCACTCACTTTTTCTTCATCCTCTCTCTCTATTCCCCTCTCTATATCTATTTTGCATGTATGTGTCTGTGTGTTTGTGTGTCCCAGTGGATGGATGTGTGTGTGTGTGTGTCCCAGTGGATGTGTGTGTGTGTCCCAGTGGATGTGTGTGTGTGTGTGTGTGTGTGTGTGTCCCAGTGGATGTGTGTGTGTGTGTCCCAGTGAATGTGTGTGTGTGTCCTAGTGGATGTGTGTGTGTGTCCCAGTGGACGTTCCTGGTTCTCAGATGTGCTGCTGTTGCCTCTCTGAGGCTGTGTGTTTCATCCTGTCAGGGTTCTATATTGGGAGCTGCTGCTCTCGGCTACACACATCTGATCAGCCTGACGCTCCAACACATACACACATATACACACACACCACGGTTCCTGTTAAAAATAGCTATCATTTTGAAGCACGCCTCCCATTCGCTGTTGAAGTGCATAGGTGTGTCACCCATCACTTTGCAATGTGAGCTGAGGCTAGTATGCATTTTGAAAACTGATACTTAATTGTTTGAAACTTGAACGTTTTTACTTCATATTATGAGGCACGTCTTACCTTGCTTCAAAGGAGCCTAGGCAAAATCCTACCACTGAAACATGGAGGCGATCGTTTTATAAAGACTTCCTTATATGTCATTGAAACCAGAATTTATCCCCTGTTCTATTGGTTTTCATATCAACTTAATTTTGATGTCCAGGACCCAAAGGTGCGATCCTAGTCATATTAACAACCCATCCTCGTTGTTGTATCTTTAGATTCCTCCTCTTTCTAAGTTTATAACAAAGATGTTTATCTCTGCCACATATGGAACTGCTCGCATGAGGTGCTCTGTTTAGAATGGTGTTTTCCCAGGTGCTCTGATTAGAATGATGTTTTCCCAGGTGCTCTGATTAGAATGGTGTTTTCCCAGGTGCTCTGATTAGAATGGTGTTTTCCCAGGTGCTCTGATTAGAATGGTGTTTCCCCAGGTGTTCTGTTTAGAATGGTGTTACCCCAGGTGCTCTGTTTAGAATGGTGTTTTCCCAGGTGCTCTGTTTAGAATGGTGTTTTTCCAGGTGCTCTGTTTAGAATTGTGTTTTCCCAGGTGCTCTGTTTAGAATGGTGTTTCCCCAGGTGCTCTGTTTAGAATGGTGTTTTCCCAGGTGCTCTGTTTAGAATGGTGTTTTCCCAGGTGCTCTGTTTAGAATGGTGTTTTTCCAGGTGCTCTGTTTAGAATGGTGTTTTTCCAGGTGCTCTGTTCAGAATGGTGTTTTTCCAGGTGCTCTGTTTAGAATGGTGTTTTCCCGTTAATTGCATTTTGGCAAATGTTTTTAAAAAATTATTACATGCTTCATTACAGGAGTTGCATGTTCTGTTAAGATGCATTATCATAATGTAAAGGTGATGTCTGTCATTCTGAGCACCATGGGTGGATGCCCTAAAGGGTTACGCCCCCATTGTGTATGTTTCTGGTGTATGTTGTCTGGGACCACACACTTATCAGTTATGTGTGTGAATAAGCAGTTTCCCAGAATTACTCTCAGCAACATAAAAGACAGACAGACAGACAGACAGACAGACAGACAGACAGACAGACAGACAGACAGACAGACAGACAGACAGACAGACAGACAGACAGACAGACAGACAGACAGACAGACAGACAGACAGACAGACAGACAGACAGACAGACAGGAGAGAGACACCCACACACACACACACAAAGACACATTCATATTCACAAAGATTTCGATGGACACACACTTACAGATTCTCAGATTAAAACCTGTCACTAAAATTGAAGCAGAGACAAAAAACACCCCCCCCCCCCCTGGTGCAGATGGAAGAAAACACACCAACTCCAAGAATACACAAGTCCCCAGCCAAAGACATGTCCTGCAGGGCCAGCCAACATCAGCAGAGCCCTATTTAACCAGATGAGACACCCAGACACTCACGAACCTGACACACCTCACACACTACTACACACACTGCATACAAACCAATTACCATTGATGGTGGTATTGATTGTGAAGAACAACTGTAGCTATCTATCTTGTAACTCAGTCTCTGTGCTCTCACACACATACACAACCATCCCCTCCCCCCACACTCTACACACACAATCTCCTCCTTCCCCCCACTCTACACACACCATCTCCCCTCCCCCACACTCTACACACACAATCTCCCCCTCCTCCAAAACTCTACACACACCATCTCCCCCTCCCCACTCACCGGTCCTGGTATTGATGGTGAAGAAGTTCTGTGGGTTCCCACTAGCTATCCTGTAGCTCAGTCTTTCTGCTCCCCCAGTGGCGTCCGGGTCCTGGGCTTGGATCTGAATAACCGACAGGTCCTTGGGAGAGTTCTCCATGACGACGGGGTGGTAGACAGGGTCAGAGGTCAGGGGGGCGTTGTCGTTGACGTCCTCTACCTGGATGTACACCTCCATGATGGCGAACTGGGGCACCACCCCGTGGTCTGCAGCGTACACGGTCAGCCAATAGGAGTCCTTGGTCTCGCGGTCCAGAGTGTCTGTGGTATAGATGACACCTACAAGGGTGGAGAGAGGGATAGATAAAAGTTAGGCCGAGGTCGTTGAACTTCCATTCTAACATCTAGTCAACGTTCACAGAGGATTCTACAGGGGCGGACAGAGGGGGGTGGAAGAACATTTGTTTGTTTCCGTGTTTTTAATAAGTTAATAAATGCATAAAGACAAAACTATTTTGGTTCAGCTAAACTGACAAATGTTTAACTCACAATCTCATAATACTTTAAATACAAATACATGAAGTCAACGGTCACATAGAAAGAGCCAATAAAAGAAGTGTGGTTGACCTCAAAATACTCCTTAGAAAACAGACAATCCTCTGGTCAACATCAACATACATGAATGTGTGGTCAATATTTTGAAATCTGGACCTCCTAAGAACAAAAGTGAAATGCTGTTGTATACTTCATACACCGTCAAGTGCCCAACACATAGTAAAAGTCCAAACAAAAGCCAAGCCAATGTTCTGGTCAATGTTCACACATCTCCAACAGCTCTGTGTGTATCAAGACCAGACTCAACATGTTTAACATATGATCCATGTTCTACAGCCCAGGGATAGAGTGGTTAATTTAACCAAACCTGACGTCATTTCTGCACTTGCCCTTAACCACTCTGTTTAGTGTGTGTGTGTAAATAGCGTTCCGTGGCTGTGTGTTCATTATCTGATAGACTTGACTTGGCCGCTCTCTAAGTGGCCGATTTCTCCCTTCAGTAAACAAACATCCATATTCAAACCCTGGCTGTGACATAAGTGATGCTGACTGGCCCACAGTACATTAGAGCTATGCACCCATATAGAATGAATGCCACTCCAATCAAGCCCCCACTGCTCAACACATCTTCAGCATCGAGCTCTCTGCTCCTCCATTAGATCGCATGCATTACAACAGAGAGACTCATGAGATATTTACGATAAGAGTAGTTAGTTAAGCTTTCAGGCATCCTTGAGATTGTAAGACACACCCTAACATGATGGGACCGATTAGTGTGTACTGTGTCCAACATGGAGAGTCATGAGGACGTTGTGTGATAAGATGTGGGAAGTGGACAACTGCTTCTACCAGCAGAAATACTCTAATGGAACACGCACACGCACACGCACACGCACACACTTGAGAGAGTTGAGAGATTGCCAAGAGTGTGCAAAGCTGTCATCAAGCTGGCTACTTTGGAGAATGTCAAATATAAAATATTTTGATTTGTTGAAAAATATTTTGATTTGTTTGATTTGTTGAATACTTTTTTGGTTACTTCATCTCATCCATACGTGTTATTTATAGTTATGATGTCTTCACTATTATTCTACAATTTAAAACCTTGAATGAGAAAATAGTAAAAATAAAGAAAACTCTCAAGTGAGTACGTGTGTCGAAATGTTTAACTGGTACTGAACATAAATTATAATTAGTTATTATTCCCTCTCCAAAGTTGTGGGGGTTCATTACAATGTATGTCAGTGCCCTTTAAGAGCTCAGTTGCACAGCTGCACCTAAACCATGCTTGAATCTATGGTTATAACTGCATTTGTAAAAACGATGCCACACAAGCAATTGAGGGGGTACAGAAAGAAACATGGCAGCAATGTAAAACTGGGATCCCCTCTCTTACAAAAACGTTCAAAACTACTTTAAAAAGTCTGTATTGACTACTTGTCTCTCACCCTACAGCTCTCGAAACTTGAATGTGCTTTGAGAGGAAAATGTTCACACAACAACAAGCTGAATAGGTCAGCTGATAAAATTTGAATAACTACATTATAACTAGTTACATTTAATAACCCACATTATAAGGCAAAAACACAGGAAAGTTACATCCTGAGTGATGAAGTATAGGATTTGAATGACACACCACTGTTTGAGCTGAGCGCCGCGGTGGTGATCATTATAAACTATTTCATTCCCTTCATCTGAACATGGAAGGGCCAGCAACAATCATGCACGTCAGTTCAGTGCACACAGTGTAACAGAGAAAATCTCATATTGGAGAAGATATTTGGTGGAACAGACATGTCCACCAAAGATGAACACTGATCTAAAAGAAAGACCTCTCCGGTCTCCACATGAAGGAAACCTGTCGCATTGACAGAGAACTTTAACCTCTGAACACTGATCTAAAAGAAAGACCTCTCCGGTCTCCACATGAAGGAAACCTGTCGCATTGACATGAAGAACCTGTCGCATTGACAGAGAACTTTAACCTCTGAACACTGATCTAAAAGAAAGACCTCTCCGGTCTCCACATGAAAGAAACCTGATCTAAAAGAAAGCATTGACAGAGAACTTTAACCTCTGAACACTGATCTAAAAGAAAGACCTCTCCGGTCTCCACATGAAGGAAACCTGTCGCATTGACAGAGAACTTTAACCTCTGAACACTGATCTAAAAGAAAGACCTCTCCGGTCTCCACATGAAGGAAACCTGTCGCATTGACAGAGAACTTTAACCTCTGAACACTGATCTAAAAGAAAGACCTCTCCGGTCTCCACATGAAGGAAACCTGTCGCATTGACAGAGAACTTTAACCTCTGAACACTGATCTAAAAGAAAGACCTCTCCGGTCTCCACATGAAGGAAACCTGTCGCATTGACAGAGAAGTTTAACCTCTGAATATTGATCTAAAAGAAAGACCTCTCCGGTCTCCACATGAAGGAAACCTGTCGCATTGACAGAGAACTTTAACCTCTGAACACTGATCTAAAAGAAAGACCTCTCCGGTCTCCACATGAAGGAAACCTGTCGCATTGACAGAGAACTTTAACCTCTGAACACTGATCTAAAAGAAAGACCTCTCCGGTCTCCACATGAAGGAAACCTGTCGCATTGACAGAGAACTTTAACCTCTAAATACTGATCTAAAAGAAAGACCTCTCCGGTCTCCACATGAAGGAAACCTGTCGCATTGACAGAGAACTTTAAACTCTGAACACTGATCTAAAAGAAAGACCTCTCCGGTATCCACATGAAGGAAACCTGTCGCATTGACAGAGAACTTTAACCTCTGAACACTGATCTAAAAGAAAGACCTCTCCGGTCTCCACATGAAGGAAACCTGTCGCATTGACAGAGAACTTTAACCTCTGAATACTGATCTAAAAGAAAGACCTCTCCGGTATCCACATGAAGGAAACCTGTCTGATCATTGACAGAGAACTTTAACCTCTGAATACTGATCTAAAAGAAAGACCTCTCCGGTATCCACATGAAGGAAACCTGTCGCATTGACAGAGAACTTTAACCTCTGAATACTGATCTAAAAGAAAGACCTCTCCGGTATCCACATGAAGGAAACCTGTCGCATTGACAGAGAACTTTAACCTCTGAACACTGATCTAAAAGAAAGACCTCTCCGGTATCCACATGAAGGAAACCTGTCGCATTGACAGAGAACTTTAACCTCTGAACACTGATCTAAAAGAAAGACCTCTCCGGTCTCCACATGAAGGAAACCTGTCGCATTGACAGAGAACTTTAACCTCTGAATACTGATCTAAAAGAAAGACCTCTCCGGTATCCACATGAAGGAAACCTGTCGCATTGACAGAGAACTTTAACCTCTGAATACTGATCTAAAAGAAAGACCTCTCCGGTCTCCACATGAAGGAAACCTGTCGCATTGACAGAGAACTTTAACCTCTGAATACTGACACACACACCCATACAGGTGAGTAAAACATTTAAACGTGTTAACCTTCTCCAAGGCTGCAGGCCCAGACGGCATCCCCGGCCGCGTCCTCAGAGCATGCGCAGACCAGCTGGCTGGTGTGTTTACAGACACATTCAATCAATCCTTATTCCAGTATGGGCCACCATTGTTCCTGTTCCCAAGAAAGCTAAGGTAACTGAGCAAAATGGCTACCGCACCGTAGCACTCACTTCCACCATCATGAAGTGCTTTGAGAGACTAGTCAAGGACCATATCACCTCCACCCTACATGACACCCTAGACCAACTCCAATTTGCTTACCGCCCCAATGGGTCGACAGACGACGCAATCGCAATCACACTGCACACTGCCCTAACCCATCTGGACAAGAGGAATACCTATGTAAGAATGCTGTTCATCGATTACAGCTCAGCATTTAAAACCATAGTACCCTTCAAACTCGTCAGTAAGCTCGAGACCCTGGGTCTCGACCCCGCCCTGTGCAAATGGGTCCTGGACTTCCTGACGGGCCGCCCCCAGGTGGTGAGGGTAGGTAACAACATCTCCACCCCGCTGATCCTCAACACTGGGGCTCCACAAGGGTGTGTTCTCAGCCCTCTCCTGTACTCCCTGTTCACCCACGACTGTGTGGCCATGCACGCCTCCAACTCAATCATCAAGTTTGCAGACGACACTACAGTGGTAGGCTTGATTACCAACAATGACGAGACGGCCTACAGGGAGGAGGTGAGGGCCCTCGGAGTGTGGTATCAGGAAAATAACATTACACTCAATGTCAACAAAACAAAGGAGATTATCATGGACTTCAGGAAGCAGCAGAGGGAGCAGCCCCCTATCTACATTGACGGGACAGTAGTGGAGAGGGTGGAAAGTTCCTCGGTGTACACATCACGGACAAACTGAAATGGTCACAGACAGCGTGGTGAAGAAGGCGCAGCAGCGCCTCTTCAACCTCAGGAGGATGAAGAAATTTGGCTTGTCACCAAAAATAAAGATGCACAATCGAGAGCATCCTGTCGGGGTGTATCACCGCCTGGTACAGCAACTGCTCCGCCCAAAACCGTAAGGCTCTCCAGAGGGTAGTGAGGTCTGCACAACGCATCACCGGGGGCAAACTACCTGCCCTCCAGGACACCTACACCACCGATGTCACAGGAAGGCCAAAAAGATCATCAAGGACAACAACCACCCGAGCCACTGGCTGTTTACCCCGCTATTATCCAGAAGGCGAGGTCAGTACAGGAGCATCAAAGCGGGGACCGAGAGACTGAAAAACAGCTTCTCTCTCAAGGCCATCAGACTGTTAGACAGCCATCAATAACATTGAGTGGCTGCTGCCAACATACTGACTCAACTCTAGCCACTTTAATAATGGAAAAATTGATGTAATACATGTATCACTAGCCACTTTAAACAATGTCACTTTATATAAATGTGACCTGGCTGTGTGGTGCCGTAGCAACAACCTCTCCCTCAACGTCAACAAGACCAAAGAGCTGATCGTGGACTACATGAAATGGGGGGTTAGCACTCCCCATCCACATCGATGGGGCGGCAGTGGAGCAGGTAGACAGCTCCAAGTTCCTCTGTGTCCAAATAACTAAGGACTTAAAATGGTCCAAACACACAGGCACAGTCGTAAAGAAGACTCAACAGTGCCTCTATCCCCTCATGATCAAAAAGTTCTACAGCTCTACCATTGAGAGCATATTGACTGGCTGCATCACTGCTTGGTATGACAATAGCACCGCCCTCGATTGCATGGCGTTACAGAAGCTTGCGTGGACAGCCCAGAACATCACTGGGGACGAGCTCCCTGCCATCAAGGACATCTATATCAGGATGTGTGGAGGGCCGGCCCTGAAAATCGTCAAAGACACCAACCACCCAAACCATTGTCTATTTTCTGAATGTTATGAAGAGTGATCAGGTGAATTGAAATTATTTGCAAAGTCCCTCTTTGCCATGCAAATGAACTGAATCTCCCAAAAACATTTACACTGCATTTCAGACCTGCCACAAAATGACCAGCTGACATCATGTCAGTGATTCTCTCACTTTTGGAGGATGGCCTGGTGTCGAGAAGGGCAGCAAATAAGCCACTTCTCTCCAGGAAAAACATCAGGGACAGACTGATATTCTGCAAAAGGTACAGGGATTGGTTATGCAAGAATTGGCTGCCATCAGTCAGGATGTGCCCCAGAAGTAAATTGACATCATGCCAGGGCGGATTGCAGATGTCTTGAAAAAGAAGGGTCAACACTGCAAATCTGGCATTGAAACAGACTTTTATCATATTTCCTGTATATAGTATGCTGTCGTGTCTTTAGCATCATTAAACTGAAGATAAATCTTTATCAAATGACTCTCTGTAATTATTGTTAAGCTTTTAAACTGATTAGTCATGTAACTGTAATTAACTAGGAAGTCGGGGCACCAAGGAAAATATTCAGATTACAAAGTTATAATTTTCCTAATATAACTTTTCAGAAATGTTCATATCTGATCAATAGTCTTCTGATTAATTAATTATTTATTTTACCTCACGTTAGTCTCATTCCAAAATTGCTGGTTATCTGCACGAACCATCTTCACTATGAGTCATCCATACATCAATTGCCTTAAAATAATTTATTTACTAACTATGTAATTCACAGAAATGCATAAACAAACAGTAGATAGTTACAAGGAAATGATAACGGAGTTTCCCTAGTGGGATAAACCGGCATCGCGGCTTGGTGTACAAAAGGGAAGTGGGGGTCAACTGAGATAATACAACACACAGTTGATAATTATAACAATCGAAATGCTAATCCTTTGCACATGAACTCTCCCTCATTCGGGAATAACTGCAATCAGTATATATGTTTTACGCTCAGTGTGTCGTCGGGGTCTCTGTTGAAAAGTTTGCTTCTGTTGGAGAGTTTGTCTGTCCTCTCTATCGTGGTTAGAATGGATAGTTCAGAGTGACATTCATTCATGTCGTTATGGATAGATGTTTCAGCGGTTGTCGGTTTTCGCGTTCAATGATACCAAATTCCTAGCTGCAGACTAGTAACTAATAATTCTTATTCTGTCGGTATCAATAGTCTAAGAGTTTAACCACGTGGGATGGTTAAAAGATTCAGCAGTCTGGTCTCTAACCTTGGCCCTCTCGTTATCAAAGGTAAGCTGGTCTGCAACCTTCGTCCTCTCGTAAAGGAGAGAAATATGGTCTGTTGAGAAATTCTCAAAGTCACATTACACAATTTTACAAACAGTATCATTCTCACTCATTCATCTTATACAACAATTAGATGTAAACCTAATTTCTGAGCCTATTATATAAACAGCATTATGGTAATGTGGCCGTATTGTCTCCCATGAGTTCCACAGAATTGTACCAAACGGACCAGTTTGTAGCTGGATTCTTCACCGATCTTTTATACCTTCTCCAGAACATGAATGTTTTTGAAGTTCTGTGAGGTGGAAGAAATTCCTTTGTTCTCTTCTATGAAAATTCACTCTCTCTCTCTATACTGTGGCCATGAGGAGATCATCTCCTCCAGGAATTTACGACCTCTCTCTGACCACAGCAGCCTGGGTGTAGGAGACAGGGAGAGGGGGATGGGGTTTGCTGTACCCAAAGAGGGCAACGTCATGACAATGCCTACTTACTTACTTTATTGTGTATTTTATATTTTATATTCTTATTTCTGGTGTGTGGTTTTCTAGTTATACATTGTTATTGAGTATTGCATTGTTCTGTTTTGAGTTTGCAGGAAAGGCATTTCACTATACTGGTGAATGTGACATTAACACTTGATCCACGAGGTCTCTTTACTGTTCACTGTAATGAAGATAAATACAACTCTACTCTACCGATGAAGCCACACACACACACACACACACACACACACACACACACACACACACACACACACACACACACACACACACACACACACACACACACACACACACACACACACACACACACACACACACACACACACACACACACACACACACACACACACACACACACATCATTTTAAGAGTATATTGACAATTTCCATGAAGCAGAGAGAAAATGAGGGAGCACTTACATATTCACACCACCATTATCTATGTCTGCAATGATTAACCAGTTACAGCAGGCCCCACTTACAACCCTCACACACACACACAGCCATTATGTATGTCCCATGGGACCACTGAATGCTCAAGGTTAGTTGTAATTCATTCTGTGTTAAGTTGGTCCCCCTGCTCTCTCTCTCTCTCTCTCTCTCTCTCTCTCTCTCCATCCTGCTCTCTTTCCATAGTTACCTCTCTTTCTCACTCTCTCTCAATTCAATTCAATTCAATTCAAAGAGCTTTATTGGCATGGGAAAAATATATTTACATGGCCAAAGCAAGTGAAATAAACATTTTAAAAAAACAACATTACACACAAAAGTTCCAAAAGAATAAAGGCATGAAGGATTGAGATAAGGAAGAAAGGAGAGAAGAAAAAAGAGAGAAGAAAAAAGAGAGAAGAAAGAAGAGAGAGAAAGGAGAGAGAGAAGTAAGAAGATAGAGAAGGAAGGAGAGAGAAGGAAGAAGAGAGAGAAAGAAGAAGATACAGAAGGAAGGAGAGAGAGAAGGAAGGAGAGAGAGATGGAAGAAAAGAGAGGGAAAGAAAAGAGAGAAGAATGAAAAAAGGGGAGAGAGGGGGGAAAGAAAAGGAGAGATAGGAAAGGAAAGAGAGATGAAAGAGAAGAGAGAGAGGAAAGAAAGAAAAGGAAGGAAAGGAAAGAGAGAGAGAGATGAACGAAAAGATAGAGGAAAGAAAGAAAAGAGAGAGAAGAAAGAAGAGAGAGAGATATAGAGAGAATAAAGAAGAGAAGAAAGAAGAGAGAGAAGAAAGAAGAGAGAGAGAAAAGACAGAAGAGAGAGAGAGAAGAGAGAAGGGAGAAGAGGGAGATAGAGAGAGAAGAAAGAAGAGAGTGAGAAGAAAGAAGAGAGAGTGATAGAGAGAGAAGAAAGAAGAGAGAGAGAAAAGAAAGAAAAGAGAGAAGGAAGAAAAGAGAGAGAAGAAAGAAGAGAGAGAAGAAAGAAAAAAGAGGGGAAGAGAAGAGATATGAAGAAAAGGGAGAGAGAGGGGGAAAAGAGAGAGATACAGAGAGAGGGGAAAGAGAGAGAGAGGGAGAGAGAGAGAGATAGAGAGAAGAAAGAAAAGAGGAGAGAAGAAGAAAAAGAGGAAGAAGAAAAGAGAGAGAGAGAGAGAGAGAGAGAGAGAGAGAGAGAGGGGGGGAAGAGAAGGTAAGGTGATGTCAAGAGGTGTTGCGTTGTGCCTTTGAAGTCAAACTGCTTAACCATGGGGCTTACCAATGTGATCGGGTTCAGATGATTTAGAGAAGAAATACTTTCCACTGCCCGGGAACGAGCAGCAGGGGCTGAAAAATCTACACGTAATGGCATGATCAACAAATACCAGAAAGGAGCAATGCTAACAATACTAAGGGATAAGACACAAGATGATGTACATGCACACATACAGGTTACACCTAAACAGACATTCCAAATAAACTCACACACGCCTAAACAACACACTGCACTAGGACACACATGGACACACACATTCTCACGTTATCACGTTCTCACGTTCTCACGTTATTGGACCTGCCAGAGGGCCTCAGGGCATTGGACCTGCCAGAGGGCCTCAGGGCATTGGACCTGCCAGAGGGCCTCAGGGCTTTGGACCTGCCAGAGGGCCTCAGGGCATTGTGGAAGGTCATGATTTGTCTCCTTAAGATAATTCACACATCAAAAGGATGGATGGTCTCTAATAGTGGCACCGGAATAAGGTAAAAAAACAACAGCATTGATGGATAGATAGAAATAGTGTACGCTGTGTGTGGGACCGCCACGTGTCTGTGAGTATGTGCGTGTGTGTGTGTGCGCCTTCGTGTGGGCATGTGTGTTTCTGTTTAGTGGTGTGTCCATACATTAATTCGCTTGTGAAAAAGAGGGAGACAAATAACGCAGAGAGATGGTACTCAGCTATGCCACTCTGTGTCTGCAGTCTGTTTGCAGAGCTGCACCTGGCAAATGAAAGGCTATGAGGAGCGTTAAGTGAAAAATGTCAGCATTCAGGTGCCACCGAGCTGTTTTCCTCCCTGTTAGGTAGGCAGTGGAAAGACTGACAAATGAAACCCTTTTCTCTATGCCACAGTCAGCTTTTAATCTCCTCCACCTCATGCATCATTCAGAGAGAGGAGGAGAAGAGGGAGAAAGCGAGAGGGAGAAGCAAACCATATGCAGACAGAGAGACAGACGTGGCGGTGAGCAGCATTAAAGTTCAATGATTCAGCAATGTTCCAACATGACTACATTTTAAAAGCAGCTGTGGGTTCTATGGTAACAGTGGTCCAGGTGTTACATGCACATATCACTAAATGAGATGTTTTTCTATGTTATTCACCACCACCACAGGACTGAAAGCTATTGAGTACAGGCTAAGGGATAACATTGAGAAGGAGTGCTGGTGAGTGTTTTTGGGGTCATGATATGTTAGCTAGGGTCGTAGTATTCAGTTCTGAGGAGGCTATTAGCAACAGCGAGCCCGAGAGTAACACTTTATCAGTTTATTATTAAGCCGTGCTCTTAAAGGGGTTATTACAGAGTCGGGCCCAGCTGCAGTCCTTTAGCTATGAGCATGCAGAGTGGATTAGCATTAGCTGCACCTGAGACCTGATACCCTGCAGGTACACACCCAGCAGGAGTTCCCCTTTAAACCCTCTGCTCATTAGCCAGGCTAGCATGGTACCTAGCGATAAATTTGCAGGTCATACAGCCCGGGATCGAACCAGGGTCTGTAGTGACGCCTCTAGGACTGAGATGAAGTGCCTTAGACCACTGCGACACTCTGGAGTAAAACATACTGTACACTAAACTCAGCAAAAAAAGAAACATCCTCTCACTGTCAACTGCGTTTACTGTCAACTGTGTTTATTTAATATTTGTATGAACATAACAACATTCAACAACTGAGACATAAACTGAACAAGTTCCACAGACATGTGGCTAACAAAAATGGAATAATGTGTACCTGAACAAAGGGGTCAAAAGTAACAGTCAGTATCTGGTGTGGCCACCAGCTGCATTAAGTACCTCCTTTTCATGGACTGCACCAGATTTGCCAGTTCTTGCTGTGAGATGTTACCCCACTCTTTCACCAAGGCACCTGCAAGGTGTGATGTTCGGATGTACCGATCCTGTGCAGGTGTTGTTACACATGATCTGCCACTGCGAGGACGATCAGCTGTCCATCCTGTCTCTCTGTAGCTCTGTCTTAGGCGTCTCACAGTACGGACATTGCAATTTATTGCCCGGCCAGATGTGCAGTCTTCATGCCTCATTGCAGCATGCCTAAGGCACGTTCACGCAGATGAGCAGGGACCCTGGGCATCTTTATTTTGGTGTTTTTCAGAGTCAGTAGAAAGGCCTCTTTAGTGTCCTAAGTTTTCATAACTGTGACCTTAATTGCCTACCGTCTGTAAGCTGTTAGTGTCTTAACGACCAATCCACAGGTGCATGTTCATTAATTGTTCATGGTTCATTGAACAAGCATGGGAAACAGTGTTTAAACCCTTTACAATGAAGATCTGTGAAGTTATTTGGATTTTTACAAATGATCTTTGAAAGACATGGTCCTGAAAAAGGACGTATCTTTTTTTGCTGAGTTTACATACTTCATGAGTATATACTACATACTATATACTATTAGTTCATTTTAGTATACTGTAAATGAACTGTATCCTTTCAGTTAAAGAGTACTAGTGCTTCGCCTATCTATCGGAAGTTGATGCTGTTGCTATGCAATTTCTTGCTAGCTTGTTATCATGAGAAATTACTAGCCAGGGGAGTCACGTGGGACCGCCGTAAAAGACAAAGAACTCCTAATACATGCATGAAAATAATGAAAATCAATGGCATAAACTTTCATTTTGGTCTTAATATGTTGACTTTGTGTACAGTTTAGTATATAAACATTTTGAAACATCTTGCTAAAGTGGCGTTATTAGAATGTTGACACTCTAAAAACGTCATCAAGCCTAACACATGGTATTCACAGAAGGCCACATTTACTAGCAAACAAACAGCAAGTCCTCCTGAATCCCCTCACCAGTTTTGTAATATTGAAGCATCACTCTGATGGGTTTGGCAGGCTTATCTGCATTGAGGCTCTTATAAATGGGATTAAGGTAGTGGTATGCAACATATATGCTCCCAACAAGGAGGACCCTGATTGTTTTCATGAGGTCAGTGTTATACTGGAAATATGGAGGGGCAGATATACTTTAACCAAGTGATGGACAATATGATTGATGGTTAATAATGTGATTGGTTGCCAGCTTGGGCCCATTGCCCTCACAGATCATGCTATAGTAGAGTTACATATTGATATAAACTCCAGAAATGCGAGGAAGGATAGATTTAGACTCAACACCATTCTATTACAAGATGAAATATTTAGCCAATCACCACCAGATGATCTTAGATCCTTTTTTGAGATCAACATAGGCTCAACTGAAAATATTTCTACAGTATGGGAAACAGTATGGGAAACCGTATGAGAAACAGCTTGGGAAACAGTATGGGAAACAGTGTGGGAAACCGTATGGGAAACCGTATGGGAAACAGTATGAGAATCAGTAAGAGAAACAGTATGGGAAACAGTATGGGAAACCATATGGGAAACAGTATGGGAAACAGTATGAGAAACAGTAAGAGAAACAGTATGGGAAACAGTGTGAGAAACAGTATGGTAAACAGTATGGGAAACCGTATGGGAAACAGTATGAGAAACATCATGGGAAACAGTATCGGAAATAGTATGGGAAACAGTATGAGAAACAGTATAGGAAACAGTATGGGAAAGAGTACGGGAAACAGTATGGGAAGCAGTATGAGAAACAGTATGGGAAACAGTATGAGAAATAGTACAGGAAACAGTATGGGAAACAGTATGAGAAACAGTATGGGAAACAGTAGAGGAAACAGTATGGGAAACAGTATGAGAAACAGTATGGGTAACAGTACAGGAAACAGTATGGGAAACAGTATGAGAAACAGTATGGGAAACAGTACAGGAAACAGTACGGGAAACAGTACAGGAAACAGTACAGGAAACAGTATGGGGAACAGTATGAGAAACAGTATGGGAAACAGTATGAGAAACAGTATGGGAAACAGTGTGAGAAACAGTATGAGAAACAGTATGAGAAACAGTATGGGGAACAGTGTGAGAAACAGTATGAGAAACAGTATGGGGAACAGTATGAGAAACAGTATGAGAAACAGTATGGGGAACAGTGTGAGAAACAGTATGGGGAACAGTGTGAGAAACAGTATGGGAAACAGTGTGAGAAACAGTATGGGAAACAGTATGGGAACAGTATGAGAAACAGTATGAGAAACAGTATGGGAAACAGTATGAGAAACAGTATGAGAAACAGTATGGGGAACAGTGAGAGAAGAAACAGTATGGGGAAACAGTATGGGGAAACAGTGAGAAACAGGAAACAGTATGGGGGGAAACAGTATGAGAAACAGTATGGTGAGAACAGTATGAGAAACAGTATGGGGAACAGGGGAAACAGTATGAGAAACAGTATGAGAAACAGTATGGGGAACAGTATGAGAAACAGTATGGGGAACAGTGTGAGAAACTGTATGAGAAACAGTATGGGGAACAGTGTGAGAAACAGTATGGGAAACAGTATGGGAAACAGTATGGGGAACAGTGTGAGAAACAGTATGGGAAACAGTATGGGAAACAGTATGGGAAACAGGATGGGAAACAGGATGGGAAACAGTGTGAGAAACAGGATGGGAAACAGGATGGGAAACAGGATGGGAAACAGTATGGGAAACAGGATGGGAAACAGTATGGGAAACAGTATGGGAAACAGGATGGGAAACAGTATGGGAAACAGGATGGGAAACAGGATGGGAAAAAGTATGGGAAACAGGATGGGAAACAGTATGGGAAACAGGATGGGAGACAGGATGGGAAACAGTATGGGAAACAGGATGGGAAACAGGATGGGAAACAGTATGGGAAACAGTATGGGAAACAGTATGGGAAACAGGATGGGAAACAGTATGGGAAACAGGATGGGAAACAGTATGGGAAACAGGATGGGAGACAGGATTGGAAACAGTATGGGAAACAGTATGGGAAACATGATGGGAAACAGTATGGGAAACAGGATGGGAAACAGTATGGGAAACAGGATGGGAGACGGGATGGGAAACAGTATGGGAAACAGTATGGGAAACAGGATGGGAAACAGTATGGGAAACAGTATTGAGAAACAGTATGGGAAACAGTATGGGAAACAGTATGGGAAACAGTATGGGAAACAGGATAGGAGACAGTACAGGAAACAGGATGGGAAACAGTACAGGAAACAGGATGGGAAACAGGATGGGAGACAGTACAGGAAACAGGATGGGAAACAGTACAGGAAACAGGATGGGAAACAGTATGGGAAACAGTATGGGAAACAGTATGGGAGACAGTATGGGAAACAGTATGGGAAACAGTATGGGAAACAGGATGGGAAACAGTATGGGAAACAGTATGGGAAACAGGATGGGAAACAGGATGGGAAACAGTATGGGAAACAGTATGGGAAACAGGATGGGAAACAGTATGGGAAACAGTATGGGAAACAGGATGGGAAACAGGATGGGAAACAGTATGGGAGACCTCTAAAGCATATAGTAGAGAGGAAATAATAGCACATGCATCCAAAAAGAAGAGAGAAGAGTCTGAAGCAGCAAAAAGATTAGAAACTGAGATATGTGGTTTGGAAATGGATTTGACAAGACATTTCACAGATAGCACATTTCAAACTGCTTGCAAACTCAAATTTCAGTTGCACGAAATGTATGTCAAAAAGGCAGCATATGCAGTGTTTAGACTTAAAACCAGTTTAATTGAGAGAGGTGAGAAGACAGGTAGGCTCCTAGCAAGACAACACTTCTAACGTGATTCCAGCAATTAAGGAGGGCAATAAGATGGTGACCTCATCCAAAGAGATAAACAGTGTGTTTCAAAGTTTTTATGAAGATTTATATACATCCTCCTGTTCAGCGAGCCCCATAGATATGGATATTTCTTTGTCTGGTATAGAATTACCTAGATTATCAGATAGACAGGTAGAGGACCTGGACTGTATTTTAACAAAAGAGGTGGCTAGAGACACCATTTTATTTATGAAAGCAGGGAAGTCATCTGGTCTGGATTGCCTTCCTGTAGATTATTATAAAAAGTATATTGACATTTTTGTACCTGTATTGACAGTGGTTTTACCGGGGGCATCTAAAAACATCTCCCTTCTGAACACCTTTAATGAGGCTTTGATATCACTGATCCCTAAAAAATGATAGATATACCACAGAATATGGGAGTGTTTTGGCTATCAGCCTCCTTAATGTGGATTGTTAGATTCTTATTAAGACCCTTGCAATACACTTAGAGAAAGCACTACCTAATATCATACATAGTGACCAAGTAGGTTTTATTAAGAACAGGACCTAAACTGATAATATGAGGAGGCTCTTACATCTCGTGGTTAAACCACTCAAATATAGTTCCTACCACTGCTGTCTCCTTAGATGCTGAGAAGGCATTTGACAGGGTAGAGTGGGCTTTTCTCTTACGAACGCTCGGAAAATGTGGTTTTGGACCTGACTTTTGTAAATGGATAGGGGTCCTCTATTCCAATTCCAAATTGAATTATTTCTCTTTTTCTGTCTTTCTAGAGGCACAAGGCAGGGTTGCTCGCTCTCCCCTCTCCTGTTTACCATATCTTTAGAGCCTCTTGCGACAATGATAAGAACAGATCCAGAAATGAAGGGTGTACATGGAGGAGGAAAAGAACACAAGCTGCTTATGTATGCAGACAATATTCTTCATTTTGTACCACGATTATGTCACGTTCTGAAATGAGGTCCTTTGTGATGTCTTTGTTTTAGTATGGTTAGGCGTGAGTTGGGTGGGCATTATTTTTTCTATGAGTTGGTATTTCTGTGTTTGGCCTGGTATGGTTCTCAATCAGAGGCAGCTGTCAATCGTTGTCCCTGATTGAGAACCATACTTAGGCAGCCTGTTTTCACTCTTGAGTTGTGGGTGATTATACTTTCTGTTTAGTGTGTGTTGCACCTGACGGAGCTGTTTCGGTTGAGCTTTTTGTTTCTTTGTTAGATGTGGTTCAGTTTTAAATAAATAACATGAACACGTACCACGCTGCGCTTTGGTCCTCACCTTCTACTGATGACCATTACAGATTACTTACTTGTCATTGGATCATATTCTAGTTTGTCAGGCTACAAAATGAATTGGAATAAGTCGGAAGCAATGCCAATTAATGCCATATGTTACTCCGGAACTGTTACTGCATTTCATTTCAAATGGGATTAAATATTTGAGTGTTAAGTTGAGCTCAAATTTGTTGGAAGTGGTGGGACTACATTTTGAGCCACTACTAGTTAAGATTAAGACCCATTTAGAAAAAATGGGAAGAGATAAAACCTTCTTTATGGGGAAAGATCAACGTGATTAAAATGAAGAAGATATGCTCACCAAGAGATGTAGGAGGCCTGGCTTACCAGATGTTACATTGTATAATACAAAAAATGGCTCATTTGGCAAAGCATTGGGGCAAAAGGGATGCTGGCTTGGACTGGATAACAACAGAACGGAAACAGACTTATCCTTTCACCCCTGTTGATCATCTGTCACATATTGTTATAGGGAAGAGGTCTGCTGAAACTCCCAACCTCAAAAGAGTTGTGGAGAAGAGTACACAAGATATGTGGAATTTCACATCTAAAACAAGGATACTCATCATTGTGTTAAAATCCTAGGCTATGGTTAGGAAAGAAGTATGTGTACTGGAAACAGTGGCTAATGAAAGGAATTCATACTTTAGGTGATCTGTACAATTAAGATGATTTAATGTCATACTCAGATTTGGTTAAAAAAAAAAAGAAATATGTCGTGGGAGACATTTCTGGAAATATTTACAATTGAGAGAATGTTTGTTAACCGGCTATCAACAAAATCCAGGAAAGAACCCAATAGGTGAGTATTTGGAATTATCCAAACATAAAGCATCCATTTTTTACTCAATATTTAGTCATCTGCAGAGTAAATACTATAAAAACCTATAATAACAATATGGCAAATTGACCTTAAATGTGAAATGACCTGGTTGAAGATCTTGTCCAGCTCAGGGAAGTCGGGGGAAACTTACTCAATAGAAGATACTACATAGGTTTTATTGGACTCCAACCAGGCTTCATCAGTTGTGGCTGACCAACAGTTCTCTGTGTTGGAAATGCTAAAAAGACACTGGGACATTTTTACACGCAATATGGGAATGTAGTGATGTTTTGAAATATCTGGAGGAATAGTTAGGGTTAACAATTCCAAATTCACAGAGAATATGTCTCTTGGGCGATAGAACAGAGTTACCTGAAGTAACACATGAGGATTTTGCACTAATCACTGTTGGTATCGTTACATCAGATAGAGTAATTCTTAGAATTTAGAAGGGTCATGCCACTCCTACTCTGAAACCATGAATATAATTCATGTTGGAGGTAGCATCTTATGAACAAATCTTGCTAGGATCACAAGGTAGAAATGACAATTCTAGAAGCTGGACGTGTTTTATTTGTCATGTTGTTTTTAAGACTGGGAGGTGATGCCTTATGCTTGTGAACCCATTTAGTTCTGTATTCTAGCTTGTGAGATACTATTTGACTGTGTATGTGTGATTGATTACCAACAACGACGAGAGCCTACAGGGAGGAGGTGAGGGCACTCGGAGTGTGGTGTCAGGAAAACAACCTCTCTCTCAACGTCAACAAAACAAAGGAGATGATCATGGACTTCAGGAAACAGCAGAGGGAGCACCCCCCTAACCACATCGAAGGGACAGCAGTGGAGAAGGTGGAACGTTTTTAGTTCCTCGGCGTACACATCACAGACAGACTGAAATGGTCCACCCACACCGACAGTGTGGTGAAGAAGGCGCAACAGCGCCTCTTCAAACTCAGGAGGCTGACGAATTTGAGCTTGTCACCCAAAACCCTGACAAACTTTACAGATGCACAATCGAGAGCATCCTGTTGGGCTGGTTCTCAGCCTGGAACGGCAACTGCACCACCCACAACCACAAGGCTCTCCAGACGGTGGTGCGGTTCGCACAACGCATCTTTGGGGGCAAACTACCTGCCCTCCATGACACCTACAGCCCCGCACAGCCATCGCCCATCCATATACTTACTTGTACATATTCTCATTCACCCCTTTAGATTTGTGTGTATTAGGTAGTTGTTGAGGAATTGTTAGATTACTTGTTAGATATTACTGCACTGTTGGAACTAGAAGCACAAGCATTTAGCTACACTCGTATTAACATCTGCGGGTCAAGCTCAATGTCTTTATGCTGTCTTTATCCAATTTGTAAGTCGCTCTGGATAAGAGCGTCTGCTAAATGACTTAAATGTAAATGTTTATGCTGGACAATGTTTAAAAAAAAAAAAAAATTATTTGTTAGTTTGTTTGTTAAAAAAATAAACATTATATATATATATATATATATATATATATTACTAGCTAGACATCTTAACACTTCATTAACAATGTCCATTGAGAACACACAATTACTATACCACTTATATAAGAATGAAGTGAATAATCAAGTTAATAAATGTTGGGTAGTTAGTTAGATTGCATATATTAGTTAGATGGCTTTGTTGATATGCTATGCGGTTTGTAAGGCCAGCCTAGCTAACAAATTGTCAGCCAACATAATGTGTAATGTAACTTATTTGAAAAGTAATGACTTGAATACATTTCTCAACCTTTTCTTAACATTTGTCATAATTTGGTAAAGCAATGAATTTGTATTCGCTCTCGTCTGATTTATTTTCTGCCATTATCTTCAAATCTGAAAATGTTGTGAAGCCACACCCATTTCTTGAAGAATTGCGTTATTTGAAATCAGAAATAGCTCATTTACATAAGTATTCAGACCCTTTGCTATGAGATTCGAAATTGAGCTCAGGTGCATCCTGTTTCCATTGATCATCCTTGAGATGTTTCTACAACTTGATTGGAGTCCATCTGTGGCAAATTCAATTGACTTGGAAAGACACACACCTTTTGACAGTGCATGTCGAGGCACAGATCTGGGGAAGGGTACCAAAGAATGTCTGCAGCATTGAAGGTCCCCAAGAACACAGTGGCCTCCATCATTTTCAAATGGAAGAAGTTTGGAACCATAAAGATTCTTCCTAGAGCTGGCCGCCCGGCCAAAATGATCAATCGCGGGAGAAGGCTCTTGGTCAGGGAGGTGATCAAGAACCCGATGGTCACTCTGACCGAGCTCCAGAGTCCCTCTGTGAAGAAGGGATAAACTTCTAGAAGGACAACCATCTCTGCAGCACTCCACCAATTAGGCCTTTATGGTAGAGTGACCAGACTGTAGCCACTACTCAGTAAAAGGCACATGACAGCCTGCTTGGAGTTTGCCAAAAGACACCTAAAGGACTCTCAGACCATGAGAAACAATATTCTCTGGTCTGATGAAACCAAAATGTAACTCTTCGGCCTGAATGCCAAGCGTCATTTCTGGAGGAAACCTGGCACCATCCCTAAGGTGAAACATGTTGGTGGCAGCATCATGCTGGGGGGGATGTTTTTCAGTGGCAGGACTGGGAGACTAGTCAGGATCGAGGGAAAGATGAAGCGAGAAAAGTTCAGAGAGATCCTTGATGAAAACCTGCTCCAGAGCGCTCAGGACCTCAGACTGGGGGTGAAGGTTAATCTTCCAACAGGACAACAACCCTAAGCACATAGTCAAGACAATGCAGGAGTGGCTTAAGGACAAGTCTCTGAATGTCCTTGAGTGGCCCAGCCAGAGCCCAGACTTGAACCTGATCGAACATCTCTAGAGAGACTTAAAAATAGCCGTGCAACGACGCTCCCCATCCAACCTGACAGAGCTTGAGAGGATCTGCAGAGAAGAATGAAACTCCCCAGGTGTTCCAAGCATGTACAGGTGTGCCAAGCTTGTAGCGTCATACCCAAAAATAATTGAGGCTGTAATCACAGCAAAAGGTGCTTCAACAAAGTACTGAGTAAAGGATCTGAATACTTTTATAAGGCTCTAAAATGTTTATTGAATGATATATCAATGCATTTCCAGCAAATATTGAAATAATTAATGGTCTCAATGAAATATGTGCAGTGTCACATGTTTAGTGTAAATTGTCACATGACCAGAGCTGTTTACTTCCTGGTTGCACCATGAGAAGACGATGGCTGCATCAAAGCTCACAAACAAAAGGTTGGTAAAGTATGTTAATATGAATATAGGACAAAGATTTTTGGTAAACATCATCTTTAAGGAGTCTAGTATTGATATATGCATTTGCAATTACTCAACTTTGTTCAGTGTGGTCATAGAATGAGTAAACATGTTGACGGCAACAATAGTGACCGGAGGGATAACACACTGCATCTCGGTATACAGATACTTATACACATACATAGTTCTTGTTCTACCTAACTTTCTACTCTGTTCTTTCTTTTAGTTTCACTTTGAGTCAAGTTCTGAATATGTTGAATCTAGGTGACGACTCAGACGAGGCGTGCAACATTGCAGTTATCCCTCAGAGATTGTGATAGCGATGGGTTAGATATGGACTATGAAGGGGAGACAGACCATTTGCCAGCCAGGGTGTTGAATGCATATGCTGAACCTATTCAAACTGATCATGACAGGAACAACGTTATCAGTGGTGATGACCTACCCCTTGCCACCCCTCCCTGAGACTGGGTTGGGTCATGGACCCAGTGTCGTTCTTGGTGTTGCAGAGCAATCTCAGGTGCCTCAAGGTTGCAAGTTCCTTCATGACAACCTCTTCACTTCACTTGTACTCCTCCATGAAATGACCAAAAAGAGGATATGGGACCTCTGGAACGATGAGGAAAAATCGTCTGTTTGATGTCCCATTCAAGCCACAGAAGGACTTCATGAAGTTACCCCGGGGAACCTCTGAGGTTCTGACCTCAAGGAGACAAGTTGCTGGTCCGTTGCAAAGACAATAACATTGTCACAGAGATGGAACAAGGAGCGACGTGCCTTTTGACAAAGTCCCACAACCAAAATGCATCAACCAATACACATGGGCGGTGTTGAGCTTCACAACCAACAGGTTTCAAGATACCAGATCTCCATCAGGTCTAAGAAGTGGTGGTGGCCCATCTTTGCATGGTCATTCAACAATGCACTCGTAAACATCCATTTATTTGACAGAGATGTTATGGGAGGGACCATCAACCTGCTCACCTTCTCATGGATAGTTGCACAGTCTCTTATACAAAAGTTAGGCACGAAACCACTGAGCCACGGAATGACAGTAGGTCTGACTGATCGGAGTTCAAAATAGTGATGCACAAACTTATCGTGCACTTGGTTCTGAAGCCTACCTCTGTAATGTGTGTGTGTGTGTGTGTGTGTGTGTATGCGTGTGTGTGTGTGTATGCGTGTGTGTGTGTGTGTGTAATATATATTTTATTTTATGTGTATTTACTTGGTTCAGTGTAGGCCTCTACTTGAATGCATATTCTACAGGCTACCTCCATCCATCCATGTTACCTTTATGTTCAATGTGAATGAATATGACTGCTATACAGTTGTTAGTGAATGTTGCACTATAATGTCACAATGACAATGAATATTGCACTAAAGTATAAGTTCAAATGTTACAATATTAATGTTTCAATACATATTCCACTAAAGTAACACTTTTTTATTTTATTTTTATTTCACCTTTATTTAACCAGTAAGGCTAGTTGAGAACAGGTTCTCATTTGCAACTGTGACCTGGCCAAGATAAAGCATAGCAGTGTGAACAGACAACACAGAGTTACACATGGAGTAAACAATTAACAAGTCAATAACACAGTAGAGAAAAAAAAGGGGAGTCTATATACAATGTGTGCAGAATAATTACAATATTGCAGATTAACACTGGAGTGATAAATGATCAGATGATCATGTACAGGTAGAGATATTGGTGTGCAAAAGAGGGAATCCAGGGAATCACCAAGCCCGCCATTCGCCGTCTGGCTCGCCGTGGCGGCGTGAAGCGTATCTCCGGGCTGATCTACGAGGAGACCCGCGGTGTCCTGAAGGTGTTCCTTGAGAACGTGATCCGTGACGCCGTCACCTACACCGAGCACGCCAAGAGGAAGACCGTTACGGCCATGGACGTGGTCTACGCTCTGAAATGCCAGGGACGCACCCTGTACGGTGTCGGCGGTTAAACGCACTCTACTCGGAACGTCAACATCCCGACTTGAACCCACTGTTACAATGTATGTTACAGTAAAGTAAAGTAACAATGTTGAAATAAGTTGATGTTTTTTTGTTTTTGCTCTCAGTGTACATATCGGTGTTGTATAAGGGTTTTTGATATGTAAAATAGTCACACTAGAATGTGATGGGGCATTCGAGTAGCAATGCTGGGGACTGCCAGTGACAGACAGAGTTTTACATGTGTTAATGACTGGGTTGGGATATACTGTATAAGAATGTTCATGACTGCATAAGAGAAATATGTTTATTCAGTATACATGACGCTATTGTGACTGACCATAAAACATACTTTTCACCTACTTTTCCATGAAAATTTAAAAAAATAATGATTGATTATTTCAAATGCTTACTAATGACACAAGATTTGGATATTGTCATGTCTGGGAAAAATAAGGGATTAATTGGGTTAATAAAAAATACTTGAAAGTACTACTTAAGTACTTTTGGGGGGGTATCTGTACTTTACTATTTATATTTTTGACAACTTTTACTAACTACATTCCTAAAGAAAACATTGCACTTTTTACTTCATTAATTTTCCATGACACCCAAAAGTACTAGTTACATTGTGAATGCCTAGCAGGGCAGGAAAATTGTTCAATTCACACATTTATCAAGAGAACATCCCTGCGTGTGATTTGGCAGTCTCAGTAAATACAAATTATTTGTCTGTAAAATATGTCTGAGTGTTGGAGTGTGCTCCTGGCTATCTGTAAATTTAAAAAACAAGAAAATGGTGCTGTCTGGTTTGTTAAAATAAGGAATTTTACTTTTACTTTTGATTCTAAGCACCACCCTCCTTTTGAAGCTTCCAGTCTGTTATTCAAACTCAATCAGCATGACAGAGTGATCTCCAGCCTTGTCCTCATCAACACTCACACCTGTGTTAATGAGAGAATCACTGACATGATGTCAGCTGGTCCTTTTGTAGCAGGGCTGAAATCCAGTGTAAATATTATTTTGAGATTCAGTTAATTTGCATGGCAAAGAGGGACTTTGCAATTAATTGCAATTCATCTGATCACTCTTCATAACATTCTGGAGTATATGCAAATTGCCATCATACAAACTGAGACAGCACACTTTGTGAAAATT
The DNA here is from genome assembly GCF_021184085.1 of Oncorhynchus gorbuscha. Lineage (NCBI taxonomy): Eukaryota > Metazoa > Chordata > Actinopteri > Salmoniformes > Salmonidae > Oncorhynchus > Oncorhynchus gorbuscha. Next base: position 21,582,415 of record NC_060185.1, read on the forward strand.
AATATTTGTGTCATTCTCAAAACTTTTGACGACGACTGTACATTGGCAATTGAATGGCCTTACTTATGAGTTAAGTGACTTTCAATGTTGCAACATCATAGGATGCCACCTTTCCAACAAGTCAGTTCGTAAAATTTCCAGGGTTCGCAGAGTCAAATTCAAGGACTTTCAAGCACGTTTTCAAGCACTAATATTTATTTTCAAGGACCATCAATTTGTAGTAGTTCATATTATGCAATTTTTGTAGTCGCCACCAGATGGTAGTATATCGCCACAACCTCATGAAAACAAAACTAACTTAGTATTCATCACTACATTACAAGTTCTACTCAAAAATATGTTGTTTCACTACTTATTTACTACATACATGAGTGGTAAGTCAGTACTCATTATATTGTAATTTAAGTAGAGATGCGCAGAGTTTTGGAACATGCCTACTGGTGAACACACGTACTATTCGCAACACAATTCCAGCTTAATGACTGTGTTTTTATTGGTCATTTGGGAATCTACTACTTAATAGCTGCAAAAAAAACTCTTGTTTCTAACTGACAGCTTTAGTGTCGCCGGTCGGGAGAAGCGCGAGTGGGATGTATGAAGAAAACGGCACTTGAACGGCCACCAGAATGGCAGGAGCACAGCTGCCGCTTGATAAAGCGGAATATCGTGGGCGACCTGTGAATGAGGCGATGTGCAAAAAAAGCTCTATAGGTTATTGAAGTGCAAAAGTCACATAATGTAGTACTGGGGCCAGTTCAGGATGCAGCGCTGTGTCTCCCTCCTTCATAATATATAATAATATAATAATAATATATGCCATTTAGCAGACGCTTTTATCCAAAGCGACTTACAGTCATGTGTGCATACATTCTACTGGTGCCAGTTCAGGATGCAGCGTTGTGTCTTCCTCCTTCATAATGTAGAACTGGTGTCAGTTCAGGATGCAGCGTTGTGTCTTCCTCCTTCATAATGTAGAACTGGTGCCAGTTCAGGATGCAGCGTTGTGTCTTCCTCCTTCATAATGTAGAACTGGTGCCAGTTCAGGATGCAGCGTTGTGTCTTCCTCCTTCATAATGTAGAACTGGTGCCAGCGTAAGATGCAGCGTTGTATCTTCCCCCTTCATAATGTAGAACTGGTGCCAGTTCAGGATGCAGCGTTGTATCTTCCTCCTTCATAATGTAGAACTGGTGCCAGTTCAGGATGCAGCGTTGTGTCTTCCTCCTTCATAATGTAGAACTGGTGCCAGCGTAAGATGCAGCGTTGTATCTTCCCCCTTCATAATGTAGAACTGGTGCCAGCGTAGGATGCAGCGTTGTATGTAGAACTGGTGCCAGCGTAAGATCTTCCCCGTTCATAATGTAGAACTGGTGCCAGCGTAGGATGCAGCGTTGTATCTTCCCCCTTCATAATGTAGAACTGGTGCCAGCGTAGGATGCAGCGTTGTATCTTCCCCCTTCATAATGTAGAACTGGTGCCAGTTCAGGATGCAGCGTTGTGTCTTCCTCCTTCATAATGTAGAACTGGTGCCAGTTCAGGATGCAGCGTTGTGTCTTCCTCCTTCATAATGTAGAACTGGTGTCAGTTCAGGATCCAGCGTTGTGTCTTCCCCCTTCATAATGTAGAACTGGTGCCAGTTCAGGATGCAGCGTTGTGTCTTCCTCCTTCATAATGTAGAACTGGTGCCAGTTCAGGATGCAGCGTTGTGTCTTCCTCCTTCATAATGTAGAACTGGTGCCAGCGCAGGGTGCCTCATAAGTCAATGCTGTACCTGCCTGGCTGAGTGGCAGTGTGGGTGGAATGAGCAAGCTCTCTTGGCAAACACAGCACGAAACACATGAGGAAATAAAGCTTGGTGGTCTGCATGGAAATTAATTAGCAAGAACAATACATTTTTCAGAAATTTTCATAAACATATTTCATCAGTATCTGTTCTCTCATTTTAATTCAAGTACATTTCAAGTACCAACTTGAGAAAATGTCTGATTTAAGGTATTCCGGGACTTGACTTTCAGAGTGCCAAATTCAAGTACATTAAGCACCTCAAGCACCTTGTGTGAAACCCTGAATTTCTGCCCTTAGAGCTGCCCATTTAAACTGTATGTGCTGTTATTATGAAGTGGAAACAACCAGGAGCAACAACGGCTCAGCCGCTAAGCAGTAGACCACACAAGCTCACAGAATGGGAAAGCCGATAGATGATGCGCGTAGCGCGTAAAAATCGTCTGTTCTCGATTTCACCACTCACTACCAAGTTCAGAACTGCGTCTGGAAGCAACGTCAGCACAAAAACTGCTTGTTGGGAGCTTCATGAAATGGTTTTTAATGGCCAAGCAGCCACACACGAGGCTAACATCACCATGCGTGGTAGCGTTAAGAGTGGTGTAAAGCTTGCCACCATTGGAATCTAGAGCAGTGGAAACATGTTTTCTGGAGTGATGAATCACGCTTCACCACCTGGCAGTCAGCCCCCTCTTAACGCTACAGCATACAATGACATTCTAGACAATTCCATGCTTCCAACTTTGTGGCAACAATTTAGGGAAGGCCCGACATCACTAATGCAATTGTGGGTGAATGGAAGCAAGTCCCCGCAGCAATGATCCAACATCTAGTGGAAAGGCTTCCCCGAAAAGGAGGCTGTTATAGCAGCAAATGGGTGATGTTTCATATTAATGCCCATGATTTTGAAATGAGATGTTCGACAAGCAGGTGTCCATATACTTTTGCTCATGTAGTGTATCTCTACTTTTACTCAAGTATGACAATCGGGTAGTTTTTCTAGTTTTTGCTAATTGACACTACTAAAATTTCAGTGTTGGGGATTGTTACTATTCATACCTCAGAGTGTTGGGGACTGTTACTATTCATACCTCAGAGTGTTGGGGACTGTTACTATTCATACCTCAGAGTGTTGGGGACTGTTACTATTCATACCTCAAAGTGTTGGGGACTGTTACTATTCATACCTCAGAGTGTTGGGGACTGTTACTATTCATACCTCAAAGTGTTGGGGACTGTTACTATTCATACCTCAAAGTGTTGGGGACTGTTACTATTCATACCTCAGAGTGTTGGGGACTGTTACTATTCATACCTCAAAGTGTTGGGGACTGTTACTATTCATACCTCAAAGTGTTGGGGACTGTTACTATTCATACCTCAAAGTGTTGGGGACTGTTACTATTCATACCTCAAAGTGTTGGGGACTGTTACTATTCATACCTCAAAGTGTTGGGGACTGTTACTATTCATACCTCAAAGTGTTGGGGACTGTTACTATTCATACCTCAAAGTGTTGGGGACTGTTACTATTCATACCTCAAAGTGTTGGGGACTGTTACTACAAAGTGTTGGGGACTGTTACTATTCATACCTCAGAGTGTTGGGGACTGTTACTATTCATACCTCAGAGTGTTGGGGACTGTTATTATTCATACCTCAGAGTGTTGGGGACTGTTATTATTCATACCTCAGAGTGTTGGGGACTGTTATTATTCATACCTCAGAGTGTTGGGGACTGTTACTATTCATACCTCAGAGTGTTGGGGACTGTTATTATTCATACCTCAGAGTGTTGGGGACTGTTACTATTCATACCTCAGAGTGTTGGGGACTGTTACTATTCATACCTCAGAGTGTTGGGGACTGTTACTATTCATACCTCAGAGTGTTGGGGACTGTTACTATTCATACCTCAGAGTGTTGGGGACTGTTACTATTCATACCTCAGAGTGTTGGGGACTGTTACTATTCATACCTCAGAGTGTTGGGGACTGTTACTATTCATACCTCAGAGTGTTGGGGACTGTTACTATTCATACCTCAGAGTGTTGGGGACTGTTACTATTCATACCTCAGAGTGTTGGGGACTGTTACTATTCATACCTCAGAGTGTTGGGGACTGTTACTATTCATACCTCAGAGTGTTGGGGACTGTTATTATTCATACCTCAGAGTGTTGGGGACTGTTACTATTCATACCTCAGAGTGTTGGGGACTGTTACTATTCAGTGTTACTGTTACTATTCTCAGAGTGTTGGGGACTGTTATTATTCATACCTCAGAGTGTTGGGGACTGTTATTATTCATACCTCAGAGTGTTGGGGACTGTTATTATTCATACCTCAGAGTGTTGGGGACTGTTATTATTCATACCTCAGAGTGTTGGGGACTGTTACTATTCATACCGCAGAGTGTTGGGGACTGTTGTTGTGTTTGGACTCTAAGGGGCTTTGTGATTGTGCAATTACTGTAGAAAATCAGCTGAAGGTATTGGAGTTATTGAAGTGTGGGTGGTTTCAAGCCTGTTACAAGAAGCCAGGGAGTTCAGTACATACAGGGCACAGATGGTGTCCTAAACAGGTCAATGGGGTCAGGAAAAGCTATATGACCTGCAAGGCCAGACTGTAGTCTAGCCTAATTCATAAAGTCAAGACAAAGTCAAACCTAGATCAGGCATAGCACTGCCCACAGACCATGGTCGACTATGTCCTGGAACAATCTGTAACATTCTAAAGGATTCAGATGGACTTTTGATCCTGCTTTCAAGAGGTCAACCCAAAGTGCTATAATATAAATGGATGTCAGACGTCAGTGTTCTCCTCTATCTGAGATTCAGGGCTGCTCGTTGGGTTTCACAGAGGTGATGGGATGAGGTGATCTTAATGAAATCTTAAACACACAGCCTAAGGCACAAATCTATAGTCATTAGCATGGAGTCGTTGGGGGAGAGTGAGAAAGGAAGAGAGAGAGAAAGAGTGAAAGAGAGAGAGAGAGAGTGAGAAAGGAAGAGAGAGAGAAAGAGTGAAAGAGAGAGAGAGAGAGTGAGAAAGGAAGAGAGAGAGAAAGAGTGAAAGAGAGAGAGAGAGAGAGAGAGAGGCAGACAGAGAGAGAAAGAGACAAGAGAGAGAGAGGTAGAGAAACAGGGGCAGACAGAGAGAAAGAGACAGAGAGAGAGAGAGAGAGAGAGAGAGGCAGACAGAGAGAGAAAGAGACAAGAGAGAGAGAGGTAGAGAAACAGGGGCAGACAGAGAGAAAGAGACAGAGAGAGAGAGAGAGAGCAACAAAAAAATCCTAGAGCACACAAAAAAACTCGACATACCTCGGCCTGAACATCAGCACCACAGGTAACTTCCATCAAGCTGTGAACAATCTGAGAGACAACGCAAGAAGGGCCTTCTATGCCATCAAATGGAACATAGAATTTGACATACCAATTAGGATCTTGTCAGGACCCGGTTACGAACCCGGGTCTCCGGAATGAGAAACAGTCACTTAACCAACTGAGCCACGAACAGTTGGCAGAACACAGAAGATGAGGCAGACACAGCAGTACTTGAGATGGTGTATTAAATGAAGCAAAAAGTGAAGTTACTCAGGAAAACATGCAACTCCACAACCCCAAAAGAACAAAGGTAATCCTCCAAGACAAAAAGGTAAATCCACAAGGTGGAAGGTATAGCACAAAAAGCCTCAAAAAATACTCAAAAACAAACAAACAGGAACAAAAAAAAACAGAATTCCAACACATTGCCCTTTATGGTTGTGAGGTCGGGGTCCACTCACCTACCAAAATTCTTGGTTTGGACAAACATGAAATGGAGACTCTGTGTGCAGAATTCTGCTAAAAAATATCCTCTGTATACAATGTAAAACACCAAATAACGTATGCAGAGCAGAATTAGGCCGATACCCGCTAATGATCAAAATCCAGAAAAGAGCCGTTATTTTCTACAACCACCTAAAAGGAGGTGATTCCCAAACCTTCCATAACAAAGCCATCACCTACAGAGAGGTGGACCTGGAGAAGAGTCCCCTAAGCAAGCTGGTCCTGGGTCTCCATTCACAAACATAAACAGACTCCACAGAGCCCCAGGACAGCAACACAATTAGACACATTGGAAAGAACATTGGAAAGAATTAACAAAAAAACAGAGCAAACTAGAATGCTATTTGGCCCTAAACAGAGAGTACACAGAGGCAGAATACCTGTCCACTGTGACTGACCCAAAATTAATTAAATCTTGACTATGTACAGACTGTGAGCATAGCCTTGCTATTGAGGAAGGTCACCGAAGGCAGACCTGGCTCTCAAGAGAAGACAGACTATGTGCACATTTCCCACAAAATGAGGTGGAAACTGAGCTGCACTTCCTAACCTCCTGCCAAATGTATGACCATATTAGAGACACATATTTCCCTTAAATTACACAGACCCACATAGAATTCAAAAACAAATAAAATTTTGACAAACTCCCATACAGTATCTATTGTGCATCACAGCAGCAACAATTGTGACCTGTCGCCACAAGAAAATGGCAACCAGTGAAGAACAAACACCATTGTAAATACAACCCATATTTATCTTTATTTATCTTCCCTTTTGTACTTAAACTATTTGCACATAATATGACATTTGTAATGTCTTTATTAATTTGGAACTTTTGTGAGTGTAATGTTTAATGTTCATTTTATTGTATTTATCACTTTTAATTTATTTAACTAGGAAAGTCAGTTAAGAAAAAAATCTTATTTAAAATGCCAGAATTCTCCAGCCAAACCCAAATGACACTGGGCCAATTGTGCACCACCTTATGAGACTCCCAATCACAGCTGGATATGATTCAGCCTGAATTTGAACCAGGAACTGTAGTGACTCCTCTTGCACTGAGATGTAGTGCCTTAGATGCTGCGCCACTCGGGAGCCTTGTTTGGCAATGTAAAACATAGGTTTCCCATGCCAAAAGAGCCCCTTAAATTGAAATGAGAGAGAGAGAGAGAGAGAGAGAGAGAGAGAGAGAGAGAGAGAGAGAGAGAGAGAGAGAGAGAGAGAGACGATTCCTCACACAAGGACAGGGAACAAGGCAGCCTGGATATGAGGTGAAGTATCTGGGACTAAGAGAGACAGAGTCCTTGTGTGGTGTTGTTGTGTTGTTGTGTGGTGTGGTGTTGTTGTGTTGTTGTGTTGTGTTGTTGTGTGGTGTTGTTGTGTTGTCGTGTTGTTGTGTGGTGTTGTTGTGTTGTTGTGTTGTTGTGTGGTGTTGTTGTGTTGTCGTGTTGTTGTGTGGTGTTGTTGTGTTGTTGTTGTGTTGTGTTGTGGTGTTGTTGTGTTGTGTTGTCGTGTTGTTGTGTTGTTGTGTTGTTGTGTTGTCGTGTTGTCGTGTTGTTGTGTTGTCGTGTTGTTGTGTGGTGGTGTTGTGTTGTCGTGTTGTTGTGTTGTTGTGTTGTTGTGTTGTTTTGTGGTGTTGTTGTGTGGTGTTGTTGTGTTGTGTTGTTGTGTGGTGTTGTGGTCACAGAGGTAATCAATGTCCACTTTGAGACAATAAAGCAGTTCCATTGAGACAGGAGACATGCTGTGAAAAACAGGTTTCATCAACATCTAACACCTTTACCTCCCTGATTCCACTTGAGTTCCTTTCCGTCCATATACTCTGACTGATTGACATAAATTACACCTGACACACTGTCTGCAAATGAGATGGAAGGCAAATGTCTTTGCCAGACCATATTAAACTGGCAATTCAATCATCATGATGTTGAGTGTGTGTGTGTGTGTGTGTGTGTGTGTGTGTGTGTGTGTGTGTGTGTGTGTGTGTGTGTGTGTGTGTGTGTGTGTGTGTGTGTGTGTGTGTGTGTGTGTGTGTGTGTGTGTGTGTGTGTGTGTGTGTGTGTGTGTGTGTGTGTTTCATTTCCATGGTATGTTCACAGGCATACATTACACTCATATAAGTGTCCCTATAGACCTCGCTATCAGGCCATTGATTTGATGTCCGTGGTGTTGCTGGTGGTCTCAGTAAGCCACTTTGTCTCCATTATACACATGATGTATGCTGTGTTCATGCAGTATTTCTGTCACCGGCTGAAGGGGGGGCTTAAAGAGCTTGTCAAATGGCATGTTTATTATCATACCCAATAAAGAACTAGAAAAACACGGGCCCTCGTAAAAGAAGTGCCATTATAAGACCACTATTCACTTCGCTGTATGAACACACACGTGCTCTACCAAGACCTGGATAAACATGGATGCAAACAGACACATATTCACAATCATAGACACACAGGTGAGCAAACACACACAGATTAACTTGCATTAGCACATGTGACTCACCACCTGGATTTGGTCGTATGTAGTGAAATGGTGTTTCCTACATTGGATAAAATTAGAGACTCAGATCTACAAATTAGTATATTATAGACTGCATTTGAGGAACAATGGGAAAGTAATTCTGCTTTGAAAGTTGATCAACTTGTAAACTCACTTTTGAGAAAATGGCCTTTGAATGTTTTGGTATCTAGTGAAGAGCTCTTCTTTGTCTAAACCCATTCAGCATCGTTCACACCCTCTTTAGCCCCACCCATCTCGGAGCACACACTTGATGCTCTGGCCGATGATTTGTTTACCTCTGGATAACATGAAAACAGCCTAACCAGCTCTGCTGGCAACATTTTAATTCTGTTTTTTTTGCAGACTTTTACTGACACCGGCCATATTCAAAGAGTGTTGTACACGCGTCACGTAACAATAGTTAACGGGCCAGCCAGCTAACGTTAGCTAGTAAAACAACAATAAACAAAGCGCCAACAATGCCTAACATTAGGCCCTAGAACTATAAACATACACACACATACACACAGACAAACAAACACACACACTCCTGCGGTGTGTCCAGTGAGGCCACCATAAGGCTGAAGCCCTCTCTTCGGATGATGTCTTCATGAACTGTAATCCCCTCCTGCGAGAGAGAGAGGGGGGATGGCCTGCAGGCACAAGTCTCTCCACTGATTTACGAGACTCTCATTTCCCACTCTTGCCACGTGCCCACACATATCACACACACTGAGGAAAATAGTATCCTGCAGCAGAATACAGTATGCTCTGTCTGTCTGTCTGTCTGTCTGTCTGTCTGTCTGTCTGTCTGTCTGTCTGTCTGTCTGTCTGTCTGTCTGTCTGTCTGTCTGTCTGTCTGTCTGTCTGTCTGTCTGTCTGTCTGTCTGTCTGTCTGTCTGTCTGACTCTCTCTCTCTGTCTGTCTGTCTGTCTGTCTGTCTGTCTGTCTGTCTGTCTGTCTGTCTGTCTGTCTGTCTGTCTGTCTGTCTGTCTGTCTGTCTGTCTGTCTGTCTGTCTGTCTGTCTGTCTGTCTGTCTGTCTGTCTGTCTGTCTGTCTGTCTGTCTGTCTGTCTGTCTGTCTGTCTGTCTGTCTGTCTGTCTGTCTGTCTGTCTGTCTGTCTGTCTGTCTGTCTGTCTGTCTGTCTGTCTGTCTGTCTGTCTGTCTGTCTGTCTGTCTGTCTGTCTGTCTGTCTGTCTGTCTGTCTGTCTGTCTCTCTGTCTGTCTGTCTGTGTCTGTCTGTCTGTCTGTCTGTCTGTCTGTCTGTCTGTCTGTCTGTCTGTCTGTCTGTCTGTCTGTCTGTCTGTCTGTCTGTCTGTCTGTCTGTCTGTCTGTATGGCTGACTCTCTCTGTCTGTCTGTCTGTCTGTCTGTCTGTCTGTCTGTCTGTCTGTCTGTCTGTCTGTCTGTCTGTCTGTCTGTCTGTCTGTCTGTCTGTCTGTCTGTCTGTCTGTCTGACTGACTGACTGACTGACTGACTCTCTCTGTCTCTCTCTCTCTCTCTCTGTCTCTCTGTCACTCTCTCTCTCTCTCTCTCTCTCTCTCTCTCTGTCTCTCTCTCTGTCTCTCTCAATTAAATTCAATTAAATTCAAGGGCTTTATTGGCATGGGAAACATGTGTTAACATTGCCAAAGCAAGTGAGGTAGATAATATATAAAGTGAATATATAAAGTGAAATAAACAATCAAAATTAACAGTGAACATTACACATACAGTAGTTTCAAAACATGGCATATTGTGGAATTTCACACAGTAGATATGGGAGTTTATCAAAATTGGGTTTATTTTCGAATTCTTTGTGGATCTGTGTAATGTCTCTAATATGGTCATACATTGGGCAGGAAGTTAGGGTGTGCAGCTCAGTTTCCACCTCATTTTGTGGGCAGTGTGCACATAGCCTGTCTTCCCTTGAGAGCCATGTCTGCCTACAGCGGCATTTCTCAATAGCAAGGCTATGCTCACGGAGTCTGTACATAGTCAAAGCTTTCCTTAATGTTGGGACAGTCACAGTGGTCAGGTATTCTGCCACTTTGTACTCTCTGTTTAGGGCCAAATAGCATTCAAGTTTGCTCTGCTTTTTTGTTAATTCTTTCCAATGTGTCAAGTAATTATCTTTTTGTTTTCTCATGATTTGCTTGGGTCTAATTTTGCTGCTGTCCCGGGGCTCTGTGGGGTGTGTTGTGGTTGTGAATGGAGACCCAGGACCAGCTTGCTTAGGGGACTCTTCTCCAGGTTCATCTCTCTTTAGGTGATGGCTTTGTTATGGAAGGTTTGGGAATCGTTTCCTTTTAGGTGGTTGTAGATTTTAACGTCTCATTTCTGGATTTTGATAATTAGTGGGTATCGGCCTAATTCAGCTCTGCATGCATTATTTGGTGTTGTAGAGGATATATAAAGTAATGTCATACTTCCAGGTCCATACCCAAACAGTTTGAACTACTAATTCTGAAAATTACTCTCTCCAGAAATAAGTCTCTCACTGTTGCCGCCTGCTACCGACCCCCCTCAGCTCCCAGCTGTGCCCTGGACACCATTTGTGAATTGATTGCCCCCCATCTAGCTTCAGAGTTTGTTCTGTTAGGTGACCTAAACTGGGATATGCTTAACACCCCGGCAGTCCTACAATCTAAGCTAGATGTCCTCAATCTCACACAAATCATCAAGGAACCCACCAGGTACAACCCTAACTCTGTAAGCAAGGGCACCCTCATAGACGTCATCCTGACCAACTGGCCCTCCAAATACACCTCCGCTGTCTTCAACCAGGATCTCAGCGACCACTGCCTCATTGCCTGTATCCGCTACGGTGCCGCAGTCAAACGACCACCCCTCATCACTGTCAAACATTCCCTAAAACACTTCTGTGAGCAGGCCTTTCTAATCGACCTGGCCCGGGTATCCTGGAAGGACATTGACCTCATCCCGTCTGTTGAGGATGCCTGGTCATTCTTTAAGAGTAACTTCCTCACCATTTTAGATAAGCATGCTCCGTTCAAAAAATGCAGAACTAAGAACAGATACAGCCCTTGGTTCACTCCAGACCTGACTGCCCTCGACCAGCACAAAAACATCCTGTGGCGGACTGCAATAGCATCGAACAGTCCCCACGATATGCAACTGTTCAGGGAAGTCAGGAACCAATACACGCAGTCAGTCAGGAAAGCTAAGGCCAGATTCTTCAGGCAGAAGTTTGCATCCTGTAGCTCCAACTCCAAAAAGTTCTGGGACACTGTGAAGTCCATGGAGCACAAGAGCACCTCCTCCCAGCTGCCCACTGCACTGACGCTAGGGAACACGGTCACCACCAACAAATCCATGATTATCAAAAACTTCAACAAGCATTTCTCAACGGCTGGCCATGCCTTCCGCCTGGCCACTCCTACCTCGGCTAACAGCTCCGCCCCCCCCGCAGCTCCTCGCCCAAGCCTCTCCAGGTTCTCCTTTACCCAAATCCAGATAACAGATGTTCTGAAAGAGCTGCAAAACCTGGACCCGTATAAATCAGCTGGGCTTGACAATCTGGACCCTCTATTTCTGAAACTATCCGCCGCCTTTGTCGCCACCCTTATTACCAGCCTGTTCAACCTCTCTTTCATATCGTCTGAGATCCCCAAGGATTGGAAAGCTGCTGCAGTCATCCCCCTCAAAGGGGGAGACACCCTGGACCCAAATTGTTACAGACCTATATCCATTCTCACGCTGCCAAGCTTACCCTAGTAAAACTGACTATCCTACCGATCCTCGACTTCGGCGATGTCATCTACAAAATCGCTTCCAACACTCTACTCAGCAAACTGGATGCAGTTTATCACAGTGCCATCCGTTTTGTCACTAAAGCACCTTATACTACCCACCACTGCGACTTGTATGCTCTAGTCGGCTGGCCCTCGCTACATATTCGTCGACAGACCCACTGGCTCCAGGTCATCTACAAGGCCATGCTAGGTAAAGCTCCGCCTTATCTCAGTTCACTGGTCACGATGGCAACACCCATCCGTAGCACGCGCTCCAGCAGGTGTATCTCACTGATCATCCCTAAAGCCAACACCTCATTCGGCCGCCTTTCGTTTCAGTACTCTGCTGCCTGTGACTGGAACGAATTGCAAAAATCACTGAAGTTGGAGACTTTTATCTCCCTCACCAACTTCAAACATCAGCTATCTGAGCAGCTAACCGATCGCTGCAGCTGTACATAATCTATTGGTAAATAGCCCACCCATTTTCACCTACCTCAACCCCACAGTTTTTATTTATTTACTTTTCTGCTCTTTTGCACACCAATATCTCTACCTGTACATGATAATCTGATCATGTATCACTCCAGTGTTAATCTGCAATATTGTAATTATTCCCCTACCTCCTCATGCCTTTTGCACACATTGTATATAGACTCCCCTTTTTTCTACTGTGTTATTTACTTGTTAATTGTTTACTCCATGTGTAACTCTGTGTTGTCTGTTCACACTGCTATGCTTTATCTTGACCAGGTCGCAGTTGCAAATGAGAACTTGTTCTCAACTAGCCTACCTGGTTAAATAAAGGTGAAATAAAAAATAAATAAAAAATAATAATATTCAGAGGATATTTTTTGCAGAATTCTGCATGCAGTCTCAATTTGGTGTTTGTCCCATTTGATGAAATCTTGGTTGGTGAGCGGACCCCAGACCTCACAACCATAAAGGGCAATGTGTTCTATGACTGATTCAAGTATTTTTAGCCAGATCCTAATTGGTATGTTGAATTTTATGTTCCTTTTGATGGCATAGAATGCCCTTCTTGCCTTGTCTATCAGATCTTTCACAGCTTTGTGTGAGTTACCTGTGGCGCTGATGTTTAGGCGGAGGTATGTATAGTTTGTTGTGTGCTCTATGGCAACGGTGTCTAGATGTAATTTGTATTTGTGGTCCTGGTGACTGGACCTTTTTTGGAACACCATTATTTTGGTCTTACTGAGATTTACTGTCAGGGCCCAGGTCTGGCAGAATCTGTGCATAATATCTAGGTGCTGCTGTAGGCCCTCCTTGGTTGGGGACAGAAGCACCAGATCATCAGCAAACAGTAGACATTTGACTTCAGATTCTAGTAGGGTGAGGCCGAGTGTTGCAGACTTTTCTAGTGCCCGCACCAATTCGTTGATATATATGGTGAAGAGGGTGGGGCTTAAGCTGCATCCCTGTCTCACCCCAAGGCACCATGGGAAGAAATGTGTGTGTTTTTTGCCAATTTTAACCGCACACTTGTTGTTTGTGTACATGGATTTTATAATGTCATATGTTTTACCCCCAACACCACTTTCCATCAATTTGTATAGCATTTGTATACCCTCATGCCAAATTGAGTCGAAGGCTTTTTTGAAATCAACAAAGCATGAGAGGACTTTGCCTTTGTTTTGGTTTGTTTGTTTGTCAATTAGGGTGTGCAGGGTGAATACATGGTCTGTTGTACAGTAATTTGGTAAAAAGCCAATTTGACATTTGCTCAGTACATTGTTTTCACTGAGGAAATGTATGAGTCTGCTGTTAATGATTAAGGCAGAGGATTTTCCCAAGGTTGCTGTTGACGCATATCCCACGATAGTTATTGGGGTCAAATTTGTCTCCACTTTTGTGGATTGGGGTGATCAGTCCTTGGTTCCAAATATTGGGGAAGATGCCAGAGCTAAGGACGATGTTAAAGAGTTTTAGTATAGCCAATTGGAATGTGTTGTCTGTATGTTTGATCATTTCATTAAGGATACCATCAACACCACAGGACTTTTTGGGTTGTTTTTATTTTATTTTGTCTTATAGCTCATTCAAGGTAATTGGAGAATCCAGTGGGTTCTGGGTCTTTAATAGTTGAGTCTAAGATTTGTATTTGATCCTGTATATGTTTTTGCTCTTTATTCTTTGTTATAGAGCCAAAAAGATTGGAGAAGTGGTTTACCCATACATCTCCATTTTGGATAGATAATTATTTGTGTTGTTGTTTGTTTAGTGTTTTCCAATTTTCCCAGAAGTGGTTCGAGTCTATGGATTCTTCAATTACATTGAGCTGATTTCTGACGTGCTGTTCCTTCTTTTTCTGTATTGTATTTCTTTATTGTTTTAGTGATTCACCATAGTGAAGATGTAGACTCAGGTTTTCCGGGTCTCTATGTTTTTGGTTGGACAGGTTTCTCGATTTCTTTCTTATATTTTTGCATTTTTCATCAAACCATTTGTCATTGTTATTCATTTTCTTCGGTTTTCTATTTGAGATTTTTTAGATTTGATAGGGAAGCTGAGAGGCCTCTCTCTGTGTCCCAGCATCTCCTCTCCCTGTCTCCCAGCATCTCCTCTCCCTGTCAACCTGTCTCCCAGCATCTCCTCTCCCTGTCGACCTGTCTCCCAGCATCTCCTCTCCCTGTCGACCTGTCTCCCAGCATCTCCTCTCCATCTCACAGCATCTCCTCTCCCCGTCTCCTAGCATCTCCTCTCCCCGTCTCCCAGCATCTCCTCTCCCTGTATCTCTGTCTCACTGTCTCCCAGCATCTCCTCTCCCTGTCTCCCAGCATCTCCTCTCCCTGTCTCCCTGTCTCCCAGCATCTCCTCTCCCTGTCTCCCTGTCCCTCAGCATCTCCTCTCCCTGACTACCTGTCTCCCAGCATCTCCTCTCCCCGTCTCCCTGTCTCCCAGCATCTCCTCTCCCTGTCTCCATGTCTCCCAGCATCTCCTCTCCCTGTCTTTCTATCTCTCCAATTTAACTCTCATTATTAGTGTGACAATGTTAAATGCCAAAGCAATTAACAAGTATTAATATAATTAAGGTAATCACATCATGAAAACTACATCACGATGATGAAATAATTATGCTCTACTTTCCAGGAACTATCCCTCCCCCCCTCCCTCCCTCGTGTCAGCTGCCATCCCTCTCCACTACCCAGCCCTCTTACTCCTTCTCATTCACAACTCCTCATGTGCCGCTATCCAACTGCTAATCATCCTCCTCTGTCTACTACTCTTCCTTTATCCCTCGCTCTTTCTCTCATTCGCCTTCTCCTCGTATCCCCTCCCTCTCTCTCTTGCCCATCTCTGTGCCAGGCTGTAAATCTAATCTGGATGATTGCTGATCGGTTCTCAGCTGGTGAGACCTTGGCTGCCATTTAGGCCCTGACGTTAATTGCCCATCGCCGTGGAGACTGGAGAGGAAGAGAAAGGAGGGGCTAGTGGGGATGGCGTTAATGGAATTAGACAGGAATCATCTCGGAAAAACCTGTTCCATGATCCTTATTATCCCCAGGCACGGCCACGGCTTAGTGTCTTCACCTCGTCTGTTAGCCCAAATTAACCTTCTGGCCGAGATCATTCCTCAGAATAAGGACTGGGAAAATGCCAGAATTCCTATAGCCGTTCCAAGGGGGCATACAGGTGTTTTCAATGCATAACAATGTGCTAAACAATGCTAGTATGAAACAAATAGGCATAATATGCTAGCATATAACAATGGTAACGATGGATTTTATGCATGATGACGTGTGTATGTTGGAAATACACAGCTGGATTCTGATTTTCTGACTAAGACAAGCGAACGGTTCCCATGGGCTGGGATTGGAGAGAGGGGGATGGATAAGGATGTTGGCATTTCTGGATGGAAATCAGGGTGAGTGTGTGTGTGAGCGGATCTAATCCTAATGTGGGTCTGTCAGGACCTTTCTGGTTCTGGAAGAAGAACCCCTGCCATTTTGTCTCTTTAGCTGTCAATCCTCACGGAGGGTGGTGGCGGCATCCCCCTTCATATTTCTGTCATAAAACTGAATAGAGACTGGCTCATTTCATATGGAGGATATGCAGGGGGGGGGCGTTCTATTTCAAACCGAAGATAGACAGAGAGAGAGAGAGAGAGGGAACGAGAGCGAAAGAGAGAGAGAGAAAGAGAGACACAGAGAGAGAGATGGGGAGATAGAGAGAATACACTTCTAGAAGCCAACAGACAATACGAGGGGGACAGTTGGGGGCGAGAGAGTAGCCACAGTGAGGATGGACCTGTGGCAACAGGATCAAATAGAACAATAACCAAAACTACTGACACAAAACTACTCAGACCCTGTACGGATGGTAAAGAGAAGGAGGAAGAGGGAGAGAGAGAGGGAGAGAGATAGAGAGACATAGTGTGGGGGGGGTACAAGTGCAGCAGGACATGTGATGCCATTGCTGTCTTAGAGTGACAGGGGGTGACTGAGAGTGAGATTTCAGAATTGAGATGAGAAAGACAAGAGACAGATAGTGTGTGAGAGAGAAAGACACAGGAATGAGACAGAGAGGGAGGGAGTAGAGAGGGAGGGGGTAGAGAGGGAGGGAGTAGAGAGGGAGGGAGTAGAGAGGGAGTGGAGAGGGAGGGAATAGAGAGGGAGGGAGTAGAGGGCGAGGGAGTAGAGAGGGAGTGGAGAGGAGAGGGAGGGAGTAGAGAGGGAGTGGAGAGGGAGGGAGGGAGTAGAGAGGGAGGGAGTAGAGGTGGAGGGAGTAGAGATGGAGGGAGTAGAGAGGGAGGGAGTAGAGAGGGAGGGAGTAGAGAGGGAGTAGAGAGGGAGGGAGGGGGTAGAGAGGGAGGGAGGGGGTAGAGAGGGAGGGAGGGGTAGAGAGGGAGGTAATCGAGGAGAGAGAAGAGAGAGAAATAGTAGGCAGACATGGCTCTCAAGAGAAGACAGGCTATGTGCACACTACCCACAAAATGAGGCGGAAACTGAGCTGCACTTCCTAACCTCCTCCCAAATGTATGACCATATTAGAGATATACATTTTCGTCAGATTACACAGAGCCACAAAGAATTGGAAAACAAATCCAATTTTGACAAACTCCCATATCTACTGGGTGAAATTCCACAGTCTGCAATCACAGCAGCAAGATTTGTGACCTGTTGCCACAAGAAATGGGCAACCAGTGAAGAACAAACACCATTGTAAATAAAACCCATATTTATGCTTATTTTATTTTTTTGTGTACTTTAACCATTTGCACATTGTTATAAAACTGTATATATACGTAACATGACATTTTTAATGTCTTTATTGTTTTGAAACTACTGTATGTGTAATGTTTACTGTTCACTTTTATTTCACTTTTTTTTACAATCTACTTCACTTGCTTTGGCATTAAAAGTGTTATGCAGGTGAATGAGGACCCAAAAGCGACTTGGCGAAAACAGAGTCTTTAATCCAGTTTAAGGAAATAGCAATACTCCTAGACAAATCGGAGCGGTAAATAAAGCATAAGAAACAATTTCACTCGTAATCACGAGAACTGACTGGAGACTCGATAATGAACTGCAGGTTGCCTCGGGAAGGCACTTGACCGTAGCAGACTCAGACACCTGCTCACCACGCAGCATCTGAGGGAAACACGACACGACAGGGCGATACAAAGACACAGCACGGTGAACAGTATACAAGGATCCGACAGGGCAGAAACGGAAAACAAGGGGAGAAATAGGGACTCTAATCAGGGGAAAAGATAGGGAACAGGTGTGGGAAGACTAAATGATTGATTAGGGGACTAGGAACAGCTGGGAGCAGGAACGGAACGATAGAGAGAAGAGAGAGAGGAAGGGAGAGAGAAAAAGGGGAACGAACCTAAAAAGACCAGCAGGGGGAAAACGAACAGAAGGAAAAGCAAAATGACAAGACAATATAAGACAAAACATGACAAAAAGAGAGAAAGAGAGATAGGGATACTGAGACACAGGGACAGAGAGAGTAACACAGAGAAAGAGAGAGATAGAGAGAAAGAGTGAGATAAAGACAGAGACAGAGAGAGTAGAACAGATAGAGAGAGAGTGAGAGAAAGAGAGAGAGACAGACAGATTGAGAGAGAGAGAGAGAGACAGAGACAGAGAGAGAAACACAGAGAGGGAGAAAGAGGTATTGGAGGGAAAACATATGATTTTATTAAATCAATGTACACTAAAAACAAATGTGCAGTTAAAATTGGCAACAAGCAAACAGACTTCTTCTCTCAGGGACGGGGAGTGAAACAGGGCTGCCCAATAAGTCCAACACTATTTAACATCTACATTAATGATTTGGCAAAAACATTACAAGAATCGGCAGCACCTGGTATCACCCTACACTGTACGCAGATGACCTGGTGCTGACCTGTCTCCCACTAAAGAGGGATTACAGCAGCACCTAGATCGTCTTCACAGGTTCTGTCAGACCTGGGCTCTGACCGTTAACCGGAAAAAACCCAAATATAATGATATTCCAAAAAAGGTCTGGAAATAAGGATGACAAATGTAAATTCTATTTGAACACAGTTCTATTAGATAACACCAAAAACTACACATATCTAGGACTAAATATCAGCAACACAGGTAGCTTTCACATGGCTGTGAATGAGCTGAGAGACAAAGCAAAAAGAGCATTCTATGCCATTAAAAGGAACATTAAAATAGAAATTCCAATTAGAATCTGACTCAAAATGTTTCTATCAGTTATATAACCAATTGCTCTATATGTCAGTGAAGTATGGGGTCCAATCTCTAATAATGCATTTACCAAATGGGACAAACATCCAATTGAAATACTGCATGTAGAGTTTTGCAGGACTGTATTGCAAGTGCAAAGAAAAACTTTAAATAACTAATGTAGAGCAGAATTGGGCCAACACCCCATCAAATTTTACAACCATCTAAAAACAAGTGCCCCCAAAACATTCCATCACACAGCTCTACAAGGTCAAGAGATGAAAAAAGTGAAGAGTCCCCTCAGCCAGCTGGTTCTGAGGCTCAGTTCACCAATTCAAACCAACCCCATAGAGCCTCAGGATAGCACTCAGAAAATCTGGCCCAACCAAATCATCACAAAACAAAAAGAAAAATATATCATCTATTGGAAAGACACCACAAAAAATAAAAGTAAACTTCAATGCTATTTGGCTCTAAACAGACAGTACATGGTGGCAGACTGACCACTGTGACTGATAGAAAACATTGACTAGGTACAGACTCAGTGAGCACAGTCTGGCTATAGAGACCGGTCGTCACAGACAAACATGGCTGCCCAGAGAGGACAGGCTGTGCTCACTCTGCTCCAGGGGAGAGGTAGAGACAGAGCTGCATTTCCTATTACACTGTGACAAATACTCAGACCTAAGAGAATATTTATTTCCCAAAATTATAATTCATTACAAAGAATTTGAAACTATAAAAAATGAAGAAAAAATCAAATATTTATTGGATGAAAAGCCAAAATGTGCAGTTTTAGCAGCCAAATGTGTCCTCCTGCCACAACCTGAGGGACAGCCAGGGAAAAGTGCAAAGTAATGTCGATAATATTTCCCATCTTGTTTTGTTTTGTCTTTCATACCAGGTCATGTGTCTTCTCAGTCATGTTGACACTGGTCTACTACCAGGTCATGTGTCTTCTCAGTCATGTTGACACTGGTCTACTACCAGGTCATGTGTCTTCTCAGTCATGTTGACACTGGTCTACTACCAGGTCATGTGTCTTCTCAGTCATGTTGACACTGGTCTACTACCAGGTCATGTGTCTTCTCAGTCATGTTGACACTGGTCTACTACCAGGTCATGTGTCTTCTCAGTCATGTTGACACTGGTCTACTACCAGGTCATGTGTCTTCTCAGTCATGTTGACACTGGTCTACTACCAGGTCATGTGTCTTCTCAGTCATGTTGACACTGGTCTACTACCAGGTCATGTGTCTTCTCAGTCATGTTGACACTGGTCTACTACCAGGTCATGTGTCTTCTCAGTCATGTTGACACTGGTCTACTACCACTGCTTTAATGTATTGTTGTTCTCATTAATATTGTTGTTGAAGTTGTTAATGATAATCCCATGTCCACTACGGCTATTATTATTGCTGTTGTTCCCACCATTTATTTATATATAAATATATAGATATTTTATATATAAATATATATTTTTATTTTATTTTTATTTTTCGATATGTATACTTTGACAATGTAAGTAATAATGAACTTGACATGTCAATAAAGTCAATTGAATTGAAAAAAAATATGTTGAATTGAATTGAGAGAGAGACAGAAAGAAAGAGAGAAAGAAAGAGAGAAAGAGAGAGAGAGACAGATTGAGAGAGAGACAGAGAGAGAGAAAGAGAGACAGAGAGAGAAACACAGAGAGAGAAAGAGAGAGAGACAGAGAGAGAGAGAGAGAGAGAGAGAGAGAGAGAGAGAGAGAGAGAGAGAGAGAGAGAGAGAGAGAGAGAGAGAGAGAGAGATTAACAATAACAAGTGTGAGAGAAAGTTGGACATGAGGAGAGAAAGAAAGAGAAAATGAGAAACTGAGGCAGAAAGAGAGAGACAGAGAGAATAACATTAGGAGACTGAGGGTGAGACAAGTGTCCCAGTGTGTGTCTAACCCAGCAGTGTAATGACCCTACCGTCTGTGGGCTGCTGTGTTATGAGACTACAACACACATGGAGATTCACTACTAGACCAGAGGATAATGAGCTCAACAGAGCCTGCTCTAATTCTCACAATTACTTACTGTTACCTGAGACGGAACAAGGCCCTCTGAGAGTGTGTGTGTGTGTGTGTGTGTGTGTGTGTGTGTGTGTGTGTGTGTGTGTGTGTGTGTGTGTGTGTGTGTGTGTGTGTGTGTGTGTGTGTGTGTGTGTGTGTGTGTGTGTGTGTGTGTGTGTGTGTGTGTGTGTGTGTGTGTGTGTGTGTGTGTGTGTGTGTGTGTGTGTGTTTCATAGAACATAAGCATGTGTGTAATGTCTACAGTCTCAAGGCCTGTAAGGTTGTCAGGACATTGAAAGCCTGACAGAGGAGTTGAGCAGGCATAGTTAACGCTGGACTCTGTCAGAGCAGACTGAGAGAGGAGTTGAGCAGGCATAGTTAACGCTGGACTCTGTCAGAGCAGACTGAGAGAGGAGTTGAGCAGGCATAGTTAACGCTGGACTCTGTCAGAGCAGACTGAGAGAGGAGTTGAGCAGGCATAGTTAACGCTGGACTCTGTCAGAGCAGACTGAGAGAGGAGTTGAGCAGGCATAGTTAACGCTGGACTCTGTCAGAGCAGACTGAGAGAGGAGTTGAGCAGGCATAGTTAACGCTGGACTCTGTCAGAGCAGACTGAGAGAGGAGTTGAGCAGGCATAGTTAACGCTGGACTCTGTCAGAGCAGACTGAGAGAGGAGTTGAGCAGGCATAGTTAACGCTGGACTCTGTCAGAGCAGACTGAGAGAGGAGTTGAGCAGGCATAGTTAACGCTGGACTCTGTCAGAGCAGACTGACAGAGGAGTTGAGCAGGCATAGTTAACGCTGGACTCTGTCAGAGCAGACTGAGAGAGGAGTTGAGCAGGCATAGTTAACGCTGGACTCTGTCAGAGCAGACTGAGAGAGGACAGAAATGCACAGCCCTGGAGAACTTGGCAACAGCGGAAAGCTGAGGGCAGAAACCTGAGGAAAGTGAGATGGAACCTGGAAGACTGCAGCCTATAGGGAGCGGGGGATGGAAGGAGGGAGAGAGAGGGGAGAGAGATAAAAGAGAGAGAGAGAGAGCAGGACAGAGTTTAGAAGATGGATACACCAGCAGAAGAAACCTGCATCATTGTCCATTACTGTGTTGTCTAGTCTCTGCCTCTGTATGAGAAACCGATCTGACTCCATCACTTCATAGCCACTCCACAGGGTCCTATCAAGGGCACTGCCAACAAGGGCACAAACCTTACACAAATAAACAAACCAACAAGCAAACACTCAATCCAATCCAACCGTTTAAGTCTCCATTCAAAGAGCCACAGCTTCATCTGATAAACTCTCCAGTCTGAAGGATTTACTCTGAACGAGTACTTCTGAAGGTCACAAGCTCTTCAGACAAGAATTCTAAAAGAGACAGCAGACATGTTAAGAATATACTCCCGATTTGCAGCTCTGAAATGTAATCTTAGCTGAAGATTTTGAAGTTTACAAATGAAAGACTGACAACATAAACTAAAGCATGTGTGGCTTTGCTCAACCATTATCATTTAGGGGGATTCTTATATTTGTCCTGTTGCACACAAAGGTGTAATGGAAATGTACTTATTTCATATCCTAACTCCCCCTTGAGATTGACAACACCATTGACCAGCATCCCTGGAGCAATTAAGAGCATTGGTCAATGGTACAGCGACAGATTTTTCACCTTGTCGACTTAGGTAATCAAAACAGCGACCTTTCGTTTACTGGCCCAACGCTCTAACCACGAGGCTACCAGCTGCTCCATTTACTAAGCTAAATTAAGCATAGCTATTGACAGTAGCAAGCAGCAAAGGCACATTTAGGTTACTTTAGTATTTAATTGTTGCAATTTCTAGTCTATATGCTACACAACATTTCTAAGTGTATAATTGCTTTATTTTCCTACACAACGTAACAGTAAGAAGCTAAGTGATTAAAAACAAACATCCTGTGAATTAAGAGGGAAGAGATAGATTGGGTAGAGGAGAAGATAAGGTATAGATAGAGTGGAGGAAAGGAGGAGTGATAGGAATCAGCCAAGGCTGCTTTATGAAAGGTAAAAACAAACCCTTTTCTCTCAGAGAGAAACAGATACGTAAATGCCCTTACAAAATGTCTGCCTTCACTAAAGATAACTTAGTTTGGGATAAGGAAGGGATGATGGGAATATTTTTTTTTAAACCAAATCAAATTTTAATGGTCACATACACATATTTTATTTTTTATCGCGGGTGTAGCGAAATGCTTATGTTCCTAGCTCCAACAGTGCAGAAATACCTAACAATACAAAACAATGCACAAATATAGAGATATTAGAATGAGCAATGTTAGTGTCCGGAATATAAATACATACTGAACAAAAATATGAATGCAACAATTTCATAGATTTGAATGAGTTACAGTTCATTTGAAGAAATCAGTCAATTGAAGTAAATAAATTAGGCCCTAATCTATGGATTTCACATGACTGGGAATAGAGATATGCATCTGTTGGTCAGAGATACCTTCAAAAACAAAACGGGCCTCACAATGGGCCTTAAGATTGCATCACGCTGTTTCTGTGCATTCAAATTGCCATCGATAAAATGCAATATATTTCATTGTCTGTAGCATGTGCCTGCCCATACCTTAAGGTCACCACCACCATAGGGCAAACCACTTGCCCACACGACACCATATATGTGGTCTGCGGTTGTGAGGACGGTTGGACGTACTGCCAAATTCTCTGAAACAACGTTAGAGGCGGCTTATGGTAGAGAAATTAACATTAACTTCTCTGACAACAGCTCTGGTGGACATTCCTGCAGTCAGCATGCCAATTGTTGTGTGACAAAATTGCACATTTTAGAGTTGCCTTTTATTGTCCCCAACACAAGGTGCACCTGTGTAATGATCATAACACATATGGAATCATGTAGTAACCAAAACCATCTAAATATATTTTATCTTTCAGATTCTTCAAAGTAGCTACCCTTTGCCTTGATGACAGCTTTGTACACTCACACCACATTATGAGTAGCATATTAATATAATTGGTGTGTAGAGCAGTAATTATATAGGATAGGCCTTGACTAGAATACAGTACATACATATGAAGTGGGTAAAACAGTATGTAAACATTATTCAAGTCACCAGTGTTCAATGGCTACAGTGACTTGAGAAAGTATTCACCCCCTTGGCATTTTTCCTATTTTGTTGCCTTACAACCTGGAATTAAAATATATTTTGGGGGTGTTTGTATCATTTGATTTACACAACATGCCTACCACTTTGAAGGTGCAACATGTTTTTTTATTGTGAAACAAAAATAAGAAATAGGACAAAAAAAACGTAAAACTTGAGCGTAGATAACTACTCACCCCCCAAAGTCAATACTTTTAGAGACACATTTTGCAGCAATTAAAGCTGCAAGTCTCTTGGGGTATGTCTCTATAAGCTTGGCACATCGAGCCACTGGGATTTGACTAGGCCATTCACACCACAGATTCTCAAATGGATTGAGGTCTGGGCTTTGACTAGGCCACTCCAAGACATTTAAATGTTTCCCCTTAAACCACTCAAGTGTTGATTTTGCAGTATGCTTAGGGTCATTGTCCTGCAGGAATGTGAACCTCCTTCACAGTCTCAAATCTCTGGAAGACTGAAACAGGTGCCATGACATTGGCCTGGGGGTAGGTTTAAGACAGTCATAAATACCTCTTCCCCCCCCTTTTTCCTCTCTCTCTACCCTACTGATGTTACATTTGCAAAACCCTTGGTTAGCATAGAGATTCTGGGAACATCAGAAGGTTTTTATTTTTTATTTTATTTCACCTTTATTTAACCAGGTAGGCTAGTTGAGAACAAGTTCTCATTTGCAACTGCGACCTGGCCAAGATAAAAGCATAGCAGTGTGAACAGACAACACAGAGTTACACATGGAATAAACAATTAACAAGTCAATAACACAGTAGAAAAAAAATGGGCAGTCTATATACAATGTGTGCAAAAGGCATGAGGAGGTAGGCGAATAATAAAGTTTTGCAGATTAACACTGGAGTGATAAATGATCAGGTCATGTACAAGGTGGGGGGAAATTAACAGTATTCTGGTAATCTGGCCAATTGAACATATGCGGTGGTACTTAATGAATTTGATGTCAGTTCGGTTGTCATCTGAGACATTCTCATCAATGATAAGATGACATTAGCTCTACAGTGGAAAGTCTACACATCAGAGTTATCAGATTCACATGGAATTGTTGTTCAATTTAAATGTTTGAATATGAAATTATTCGTGATGGAATGAAATGTGATTTTAGCTTCTTAAATGTGAGATTTGGGTTTTCATAAATTAGGGCTATGCTCAATCAGTGGCCCGCCCCTGTGAAGGGACATGGGCTATAAAACTTTTCAAACACGCCCTCCTCTCCCTTCCTATATAAAGCCTTGATGACAATATTACCTCCTGTTCCGAGGATGTGAGGACAACGGTCCAATGTCAGAATGGTTCAGATAATAACTCAGAACGAAGCCAACATCAGCGTAAGCTTTGGTTGCGAAATGAACGTTGAACTCGTATTCACTACAGAAGTAATACCTCCTAGCCGTTGAGTTAGCAACAGCCGCTGCAAACGAAGGTTAGGAAGAAACAGACAGAGTATCCCGTCTACCACACAACGACGTTACTACAACGTATTAAATTCACCAGCAGAGACATTCTTCAAGGGACAAAGGACTCGGTTGGGCAACACGGCCTTCCATCTACCACCAACATACCGAAGCACAGCTCAGAGTAAATATTTATTGCATTTTCCTTTTCCAAATGGGCGGTAATTTAGAATGCGTAAGATACTGTATTTACGATAGCACAGCTTCGTCCTTTGTTCCTCAGTCTTCCCGCTCTTTCACTCAAACCCAGCTCCTTTTCTTTTGTGTAACCAGCTGTCATATCTGTTCCGCCCGCAAGGGACGTTTTCCTTTATGACGTAATTTGTAATCAAGTTATGATTTAATTATGTGTAGGTGTAATTCTGTGTGATTAGTTAGGTATTTAGTAAATAAATAATTGAACCCAATTTTGTATTGATGATTCAACTTGTTAGCCAGGGTTCGTGCAGATAACCAAGAACTTACAACTTTCAGATGAGACTGAATTAAGATGACAATTAATATAGACTGCTATTGATGTAAAATATTACTAGGTCTTTAAGAGTTTATTCAGAAGATAACAGCTCTATAAATATTATTTTGTGGTGCCCGACTCTCTAGTTAATTACATTTACATTATTAGCTCAATCAGGTAATATTAATTACGGATAAATTATTTTATAGAATAGCATGTCGTATAACTTAATCCGGCATAGCCAAAGACACGACACAGGTTTCCCTTAAGAATTTCCCTGTATTGAGCACCATCCATCATTCCTTCAATTCTGACCAGTTTCCCAGTCCCTGCCGATGAAAAACATCCCTATTCTTGGGGTGATGAGAGGTGTTGGGTATGCGCCAGGTGTTGGGTTTTCTTTGATAGCCAAAAAGCTACATTTTAGTCTCATCTGACCAAAATACCTTCTTCCATATATTTGCGGAGTCTCCCACATGCATTTTGGCGAACACCAAACGTGTTTGCTTGTTGTTTTCTTTAAGCAATGGCTTTTTTCTGGACACTCTTCTGTAAAGCAGCTCTGTGGAGTGTACGTCTTAGAGTGGGGCCTTTCAGAACAGGTGTATATATACTGATGTATATATGTGACAGATCATTAAACACTAAAATTGCACACAGGTGGACTTTATCCAACTGGCCTCCAACTGCTCTTAAACGCTAGTAAAACAAAATGCATGCTTTTCAACCGTTCGCTGCATGCACCCGCACGCCCGACTAGCATCACCACCCTGGATGGTTCCGACCTAGAATATGTGGACATCTATAAGTACCTAGGTGTCTGGCTAGACTGCAAACTCTCCTTCCAGACTCATATCAAACATCTCCAATCCAAAATCAAATCTAGAGACGGCTTTCTATTTCGCAACAAAGCCTCCTTCACTCACGCCGCAAACTGTAAAACTGACTATCCTATTGATCCTCGACTTCGGCGATGTCATCTACAAAATAGCTTCCAATACTCTACTCAGAAAACTGGATGCAGTTTATCACAGTGCCATCCTTGTACCACCCACCACTGCGACATGTATGCTCTAGTCGGCTGGCCCCCAGACCCACTGGCTCCAGGTCATCTACAAGTCTATTCTAGGTAAAGCTCCGCCTTATCTCAGTTCACTGGTCACGATGGCAACACCCACCCGTAGCACGTGCTCCAGCAGGTGTATCTCACTGATCATCCCCAAAGCCAAAACCTCAGTTGGCTGCCTTTCCTTCCAGTTCTCTGCAGCCTGCAACTGGAACGAATTGCAAAAATCTCTGAAGTTGGAGACTTTTATCTCCCTCACCAACTTTAAACATTTGCTATCTGAGCAGCTAACCGATCGCTGGAGCTGTACATAGTCCATCAGTATATAGCCCACCCAATTTACCTACCTCATCCCCATACTGTTTTTATTTTATTTACTTTTTTGCTCTTCTGCACACCAGTATCTCTACCTGCACATGTTCATCTGATCATTTATCACTCCAGTGTTAATATGCTAAATTGTAATTATTCACTCCTATGGCCTATTTATTGCCTACCTCCTCATGCCTTTTGCACACAATGTATATAGATTATTTTTTTCTACTATGTTATTGACTTGTTTATTGTTTCCTCCATGTGTAACTGCGTTGTTGTCTGTTCACACTGCTATGCTTTATCTTGGCCAGGTCGCAGTTGCAAATGAGAACTTGTTCTCAACTAGCCTACCTGGTTAAATAAAGGTGAAATAAATAAATACATTTAAAAAATAAATGTAACTAATTATGTGACTTTTGATGTAACGTCGTTCTTTGTTTGTCGAAAGAGAGTCGGACCGAAATGCAGCGTAGTGGTTACTCATGTCTTTAATGAAAAAAGATTGTGATACATGAAATAACTTATACATATACAAAAACAAGAAACGGAACGTGAAACCTATTACAGCCTATCTGGTGAAACAACACAGAGACAGGAACAATCACCCACGAAATACACAGCGAAAACCCAGGCTACCTAAATACGGTTCCCAATCAGAGACAACGAGAATCACCTGACTCTGATTGAGAACCGCCTCAGGCAGCCAAGCCTATGCAACACCCCTACTCAGCCGTAATCCCAATAATACAAAAACCCCAATACGAAATACAACAACATAAACCCATGTCACACCCTGGCCTGACCAAATAATTAACGAAAACACAAAATACTAAGACCAAGGCGTGACATTTGAAGGTAATTGGTTGCAACAGATCTTATTTAGGTGCTTCATAGCAAAGGGGGTGAATACATACGCACACACCACTTTTCAGTTTTTTTATTTTTATATTTCACTTCACCAATTTGGACTGTTTTCTATATGTCCATTACATGAAATCTAAATAAAACATAAATTAAATTACAGGTTGTAATGCAACACAATAGGACATACACCAAGGGGGTGAATACTTTTGCAAGGCCCTGTATGCATGTAAGGCAACATTCTCTAAAGTGCAGGATTTGGGTACCGCGTGGTAGCCAGCTAGTAGCAGTGGCTGAAGTTCACAGCAGGGCGGAGGCCGGCTAGTGATTACTGTTTAACAGTCTAATGGCCTGGAGTTAGAAGCTGTTTTTCAGTCTCTCAGTCTCAGCTTTGATGTACGTGTACTGTCTCCGACTTCTAGATGGTAGTGGGGAGAATGGGCCGTGGCTCGGGTGGCCGAGGTCCTTGATGATCTTCTTGTCCTTCCTGTGTCACTGGGTGCTGTATATGTAATGGAGAGCAGGCAATGTGCCTCTGGTGATGCATTGGGCTTACCGCACCACCCTCTGCAGAGTCCTGCGGTTCTGGACGGTGAAATGGCCGTAACAGACAGTGATACAGTCCGTCGTGCGATGGCGATTGCGTCATCCATGAATCTGTTGCGGCGGTATGCAAATTGAGTGAGGTAAGATAGAGGGGATATGATCCTTAACTAGCCTCTCAAAGTACTTAATGATGACAGAAGTGAGTGCTACAAGGACATAGTCATATAGTTCAGTAACAGTAACTTTGCTTTCTTTTGTACAGGAACAATGGTGGACATCTTGAAGCAAGTAGGGACAACAGACTGAAATAGGCAGAGATTGAATACGTTCATAAACACTCCAGCCAGCTGGTCTGCACATGTTCTGAGGACGCGGAAATTAATACGTTGGAATGTCTTACTCACGTCGGCCATGTAGAACAAGAGCTCACAGTCCTCGTGCCGAGTCGGCAGCATTGTCTTTTCC
Organism: Oncorhynchus gorbuscha; assembly: GCF_021184085.1. Classification (NCBI taxonomy): domain Eukaryota; kingdom Metazoa; phylum Chordata; class Actinopteri; order Salmoniformes; family Salmonidae; genus Oncorhynchus; species Oncorhynchus gorbuscha. Next base: position 21,611,318 of record NC_060185.1, read on the forward strand.
TTCGAAGTAGGCAAAGGTGTTTAGCTTGTCCGGGAGTAAAGCATCGTTGTCTGCGACGTGTATGGATTCCTTGCCTTATTCGTCTTGTGTCTGAGCCGTTGAATTGCGACTCCACTTTGTCTCTGTACTGGCATATCGTCTATTTGATTGCCTTACAGAGGGCATAGCTAGACTTTTTGTACTCATTCATGTTCCCACTCAACTTGCCGTGGTAAAATGCGGTGGTTTGCGCTTTCAGTTTAGCACAAATGCTGCCATCTATCCACGGTTTTTGGTTTGGATAAGTTCTAATCATCACAGTGGGAACATCATCCTCTATGCACTTCCTGATGAACTCAGTCACCGAGTCAGTGTATACGTCAATGTTATGTCAACCCGGAAGATATCCCAGTCTGTGTGATCAAAACAATCTTGAAGCATATATTCTGACTGGTCAGACCAACGTTGAACAGACCTTACCACAGGAACTTCCTGTTTAAGTTTTTGCCTATATGAAGGGAGGAACAGAATAGAGGTGTGATCTGGTTTGCAGAAGGGAATGCAGGGGAGGGCCTTGTAGCCATCCTGGAAGGGTGAGTAGTAATGGTGAAGAGTTCTGGATGAGTGAGTAGGGCAGGCGATGTGTTGATAAAACTTCAATAGCGTTTTCCTTAGATTTGCTTTATTAAAGTTCCCAGCTACAATAAATGTGGCCTCAGGATATGTGTTTTCCAGTTTGCCAAAGTCCAGTGTAGTTCGGCAGGTAGCCTTGTGGTTAAGAGCGAAAGGTTGCTTGTTCGAATCCCCAAGGTGGCAAGGTGGAAAAAAATCTGCGGTTCTGCCCTTGAGCAAGTCAGTTAACCCCCAACAGCAATTGCTCCCCAGGCGCAGATGACATAGATGTCGATTAACGCAGCCCCCCTCACCTCTCTGATTCAGAGGGGTTGGTTTAATGCATTCAGTTGTGCAACTGACTAGATATCCCCTCTCCCCTTCCTTGAGAGCCTTGAGGGGGCTTGAGGGGAAACATACACGACGTGACGATGACTAAAGACAATTTTCTTGGGAGGTAATGCGGTCGGCATTTTAAAGTGAGGTATTCCAAATTGGAGCAACAAAAGGACTTGGAGTTCCTTTACTTTACCACAATCACACCATGAGTAGTTAATCATGGTTTTCCGTTGATTCTCTTCCAGTCCTTTGTGATTCCAATACATATTTCTGTTCTTCCAGAAGTTCTTATCAAAGATAAGTTATCTCTTGTTGTTTTGGTCTTCTGATTGTCATTCGATGCAGACTTCTAGTTCTGTTTTGTTTAATGATTATGTTTTTGTTGTTTGCATCCAGCCAGAAACATAAACACCGACAGTCTGGCTGTCTGAAGAGAGGAACATTACTTAAACAATCTCTCTCTCTCTCTCTCTCTCTCTCTCTCTCACACACACACACACACACACCATGTCAGCAGATTGAGTGTGCTGTAGAAATTGATAGATAAGGGCTTCTGGCACTCTTTCTTTTGTATTCTCTCTCTCCTCCACTCATCTTGTCACATGAAAAATGGCTTCACATTAGAATAAAGCAATTAATGCACTAACGAGGTGTCAGAGGAAGCATGAAGCTCTGTGCTTTGGGCTCTACCATCACTGTGTGTGTGTGTGTGTGTGTGTGTGTGTGTGTGTGTGTGTGTGTGTGTGTGTGTGTGTGTGTGTGTGTGTGTGTGTGTGTGTGTGTGTGTGTGTGTGTGTGTGTGTGTGTGTGTGTGTGTGTGTGTGTGTGTGTGTGTGTGTGTGTGTGTGTGTGTGTGTGTGTGTGTGTGTGTGTGTGTGTGTGTTTGATGAAGTGTGAAAGGGGAGAGAGTATAGTGTTAATGATGGATGACGTGAACACATAGAAAAGTGTTGAAATAGTTGCCACAGACAGAAGAGAGGTGTTAACACATCGTTTCTGGATGTATTGACCACCGTTCAGTGAGGAGGTGAGAGACAGATGACAGTCCCAGTGTGTGTGTGTGTGTGTGTGTGTGTGTTTGTGTGTACCAGACACATCAGCATATAGTCTACAAGCTATAGCATATAGGCCTAGGTCTATGTTACTACCAGCCTGGTCACTACAAATAGCCTTTGATTTTGGACGTTTGAGAAGGTCCTGAGGACGTGGATATGGCTTCCTCTGCGCTCACAATACAAAACAACGATGGCACAGCACTGGGCGTGAACTCATGAGTCTCGGAGCCAGAGCGGCTGCTTGGATCAATGCACGGCCAGATCACAATGCTCTAGCAAGACGGGAGAGTACTTAATGATACTTCATGGAAACAGCGCAATGTAACCATGCAGTATTAATGTGTCAAAAATAGACGTTAATCCATAATGCGACAAATTCCGAAGTGAAACTATGAGATCAGGTTGGTTATTACCTAGATGTATGACATAACATGTACTGTTGTCACGTCATGTATGTAGGTGGCAGGGAAGTCAAGACCAGGAGAATTAAACTTGGTATAATTGGAGTATTTTAATAACTATTAACTAATAACTATTTAATAACTATAGTACTTTAATAAACTCCGAAACCAAATTCAAGTCCATAACAAAAGAAATGTGGGTACAAGAACCCGTCGCACACCAATCCATAAACCATGAACATAACAATAAACGTTTTTAACTTCTTTCTTTTTTTCAACTTTTAAATGTTTGCTTTTTTTTGTACCTCTACCCCATAAAGAACATTTTCAAAGAAGATTAGCTATTTCCCACGGAATAACCCCCTGCCCAGTGTGCCCACAGTAACACTCTGAAATAGGAAGCAAAACTAAAGCATGTCATTATGGGAGATATCTCCATATCTAGTCCTCAGGACTTGCTAGAAGCTGATTGGCTGAGCTTCTGTACACTGGCAGCTGAGATCAGCGCTATCTCCTTGTTGGCTTATTCTAGCTGACCTCTAACCCCTGTGGTGATGCATCATGTGACCATCTCAGAGCATGGCTTGTGTTGTGGGGGTGGAGGGGTGGAAAGCAGGCAGGGCAAAATATGCACAAGAACAGGGCTCTCTTTTACACAAATATACAAACACACACACTGATGATCTCTAGAACGAAGCGGAAGCCTCCTGACACACAAACAACAACAATGTTCTCCTCAAAGCCTAATTAAAACCAATGCTCCCAATCACATGCATAAACACAGTGCTAAAAACATCCACATAACCACACATTCACATTTCTCTCGTTTTAGAAATGCAGCATTTGATACTGTGTCTTCATCTACTATAATGGAACTGTCAGTGGTGATACATTGGTGATAGCATGATAGCATTAGCCAAAATGCTGTCGTGACGTTGTATTAGTTAATGTGACGACTTGTCACGCCTTGGTCATTGTATTTTGTGTTTTTGTTATATGTTTGGGTAGGCCAGGGTGTGACATGGGTTTATATGTTGTGTTTCGTATTGGGGTTTGTATTATTTGGGATCGCGGCTGATTAGGGGTGTTGTTAGGCTTGGCTGCCTGAGGCGATTCTCAATTAGAGTCAGGTGCTTATCGTTGTCTCTGATTGGGAACCGTATTTAGGCAGCCTGAGTTCGCTTTGTATTTGGTGGGTGATTGTACCTGTCTCTGTGTTGCAGTCACCAGATAGGCTGTAATTAGTTTCACGTTCCGTTCTGTTGTTTTTGTATTTAGTTTCAGTTATTTCATGTACAGCATTTTTTCATTCATTAAAGTCATGAGTAACCAACACGCTGCATTTCGGTCCGACTCTCTTCTTTCAACAGACGAACGCCGTTACACGACTGTTGCTCATCGAATTATTAAAGGTTTCTAATTGCGTGTTTAACTGAATCAAGCAATTATTAACTCATTAACTTCTTGAGTGTAGGGAGCAGGATTTGGTTTTGGCAAAATAAAAACGTATACATTTGAAACTGCCTATTTCTCAGGCCCAGAAACTAGAATATGCATATAATTGTCAGATTAGGATAGAAAACACTCTAAAGTTTCCAAAACTGTGAAAATATTGTCTGTGAGTTTAACAGAACTGATATTGCAGGCGAAAACCTGAGGAGAATCAAACCAGGAAGTGGCTTCTATTTTGAAAGCTCCATGTTCCATAGCCTGCCTTTGCTCCATTTAAAGGGATATCAACCCGATTCCTTTTCCTGTCGCTTCCTCAAGGTGTCAACAGTCTTTAGACATAGTTTCAGGCTTTTATTTTGAAAAATGAGCGAGAAAGATAACATCGCGTCAGTGGATAGCTGGGTGTTCACATGAGTTTTGCTTGCGCAACAGAATGGGGCAGCCATTGTCTCTCCCTGCCCTATTGAAAAAGCGACAGTCCCGGTTGATATATTATCGATTATATATTTTTAAAATAACTTGAGGATGATTATAAAAACATTTGACATGTTTCTGTGGACATACTATTTGGAATTTTCGTCTGCAGACCTGAATCCAATCGAGAATCTGTGGAAAGAACTGAAAACTGCTGTTCACAAATGCTGTCCATCCAACCTCACTGAGCTCGAGCTGTTTTGCAAGGAGGAATGGGAAAAACATGTCAGTCTCTCAATGTGCAAAACTGATAGAGACATACCCCAAGCGACTTACAGCTGTAATCGCAGCAAAAGGTGGCGCTACAAAGTATTAACTTAAGGGGGCTGAATAATTTTGTACGCCCAATTTTTCAGTTTTTGATTTGTTAAAAAAGTTTGAAATATCAAATAAATGTCGTTCCAATTCATGATTGTGTCCCACTTGTTGTTGATTCTTCACAAAAAATACAGTTTTATATCTTTATGTTTGAAGCCTGAAATGTGGCAAAAGGTCGCAAAGTTCAAGGGGGCCGAATACTTTCGCAAGGCACTGTATAAACACACAAACACACACTTTAACCAAGGCACAAAGACGCAACAAAGTAAACACACACAGGTAACTGATATGCAGGCTTACATACATGTATCAATATGTATGCAGACACACACACTCAAGCACACATACACACATAGAAGGTGCTAGCAGGCAACAGAAGTCTCAGGGCCAAATAAAGGCCTATAAATAATGCAGCAGAACAAACGTCTCTCTTTCACTGACATCAGACACACAACAGCACACTGTTCAGAGTTCCTACCTGCAGGCCTGTACTGTATTGGAGAACACTGTGTCTAGAGTGTGAGCGTGTATCTGCGCCAGATGTACAGTATGGTTTTAAATTGATGTAGGCTGTTTGTGTTTGTCCTGTGTGCTTACTATTTACAACTGTGTTTGATAATTCCGCCTACTTGTGTATGGGTGGAAGACGCATGAATATGTGTGTGTGCTTGGAAGGTGAATGAATGCCTTCATCTGTGTGTATTGCATAGGCCAGGGTTCCCCCGTTCCAAATTTGGCCCGCGGGTGGTTTAATTTGGCCCCCCAAGTTTTCTGAGAAATAAATAAATAAAAATAACTTTTTAATTGTTGGACGTAATAGACTGTAAAACAACATTAGGAAATCAGCTCCAAGTGATTTTCCTTTAAGAAATCTGTTTCCAACTATTCCCACGGATAATAGAGACACAATGTGGTCATATAGAAACATAAGCAAGGTTTGAAATGATTATGTTTTAGTGAAACATTATATCTGTTTGGGCTTTTTGCGGTCAATTTGCAGTCTACAAATTATTTGGAATTATGTTCCAGCCTCCTGACCATCTGCTCAAGAAAAAATCGCCCCAAAACTGAATGTAGTTGATGATCCCTGGCGTAGGATATATATGTTTGCTGTGTAGAGCGTGTACTTGCTCAGGTTTTTAATCCTAATTGCTTTCCGCGGCGCAGTGCTCTCTTACTGAAATATATACACCGGACTCCGTTCTGCACTCCTCCAGCATGGGGAAACCACAAGCTATCATTACCAATGTTATTTTCTCCACATGCAGGAAATCAAGAATACATTCAGCAATTTGTGTGCAGTGAGCTGAGGGGAGCATAGCAGATAAAACAGTCCAGCCCTATTCTGCTAAAAAGACTTAGAGGGCAGGAGAAGGATACTTCATACCCTCTAAATGTGAAATATAGTGTGTGTGTGTGTGTGTGTGTGTGTGTGTGTGTGTGTGTGTGTGTGTGTGTGTGTGTGTGTGTGTGTGTGTGTGTGTGTGTGTGTGTGTGTGTGTGTGTGTGTGTGTGTGTGTGTGTGTGTGTGTGTGTGTGTGTGTGTGTGTGTGTGTGTGTGTGTGTGTGTGTACAGTATTTGTATTTGTCTGCACACTTGTGCTTTTTCTCCTTCATGCAGTCATTTTTCTCATTGTTTTCATAACTTCATTACAGCTGTTCAGATCCAAGCCCTTACTTCTCCTTCTTTTAACAGAACACACACACACACACACACACACACACACACACACACACACACACACACACACACACACACACACACACACACACACACACACACACACACACACACACACACACACACACACACACACACACACACACACACACACACACACACACACACACGCTTAACAGTTAGAGTCCAGGATTTCCCAGGCAGCAAAGTAATGTATGAGATCGTAGGTTCTGCCTTGACAGTTCTCTCTCTGTCTCCTATTCAGCAGCCACATTCAAGCCTCCCCACAAAGCTGGTTTTGCTGTGAAAACAAAAGGGGGTAGTACTGGACACAATAAATATATCGCTATAGAATCATGATCTCACAATTCCCTTTTCCCCTTCTTTGCTTTCTCCCACTTTGTCTCTATTATCTCTCTTCCTCTCTATTATCTCTCTTTGTCTCTATCTCTCATCCTCTCTATTATCTATGTTCCTCTCTATTGTCTCTCTTTATCTCTATCTCCCCTCCTCTTCATTATCTCTCTTTCTCTCTATTATATATCTTCCTCTCTATTATCTATCTTCCTCTCTATTATCTCTCTTTCTCTCTATTATCTATGTTCCTCTCTATTGTCTCTATCTCTATCTCTCTTTCTCTCTATTATCTATCTTCCACTCTATTATCTATCTTCCTCTCTATTATCTATATTCCTTTATATTATCTCTCCTCCTCTCTATTATCTATCTTCCTCTCTATTATCTATCTTCCTCTCTATTATCTCTCTTCCTCTCTTCTTGCAGTCTCTCTATTATCTCTCTTTATCTCTATTATCTCTCTTCCTCTCTATTATCACTTTCTCTACATTATCTATCTTCCTCTCAATCATATCTCTTCCTCTCTATTATCAATCTTCCTCTCTTATCTCACAGTCTCTCTATTATCTCCTTCTTTCTATTATCTCTCCTTCTCTCTATTATCTCTCTTCCTCTCTATTGTCTATCTTCCTCTCCATTATCTATCTTTCTCTCTATTATCTATCCTCCTCTCTATTATCTATCTTCCTCTCTATTATCTCTCTCTATTATATCTATTATCTCTCGTCCTCTCCATTATCTCTCTTCCTCTCTATTATCTCTCTCTATTATATCTATTATCTCTCGTCCTCTCCATTATCTCTCTTCCTCTCTATTATCTCTCTCTATTATATCTATTATCTCTCGTCCTCTCTATTATCTCTCTTCCGCTCTATTATCTCTATTTCTCTCTATTATCTTTCTTTTGCTCTAGTATATCTCTTTCTCTCTATTATATATCTTCCTCTCCATTATCTATTTCTCTCTATTATATATATTCTTCTCTAGTTATCTCTCTTCCTCTCTATTATCTACCTTTCTCTCTATTATCTATCTTCCTCTCTATTATCTGTCTTTCTCTCTATTATTTCTCTATTAATTCTCTTCCTCTCTATTATCTACCTTTCTCTCTATTATCTATCTTCCTCTCTATTATCTGTCTTTCTCTCTATTATTTCTCTATTAATTCTCTTCCTCTCTATTATCTATCTTTCTCTCTATTATCTCTCTTCCTCTCTATTATCTCACTTCCTCTCTATAATCTCTCTCTTTTATATATCCTCCTCTCCATTATCCTTCTCTCTTTCCTTCCATCCTTCTCTCTCTTTAATATCTCTTTCTCTCTCTCCCTCTCCCTCCCTCCACAAACAGAGGTTCCCAGGGACACGTGACATTGTGATTGAGTATCCTAACTCTGAGTGTGTCCTCTTTAGGAGAGAGAAGAGTATAAAGAGAGAAAGAGCAGTCCTAGCGGGGAATGACCTTCTCAGTGTCAGAGTGTGTGTGTGTGTGTGTGTGTGTGTGTGTGTGTGTGTGTGTGTGTGTGTGTGTGTGTGTGTGTGTGTGTGTGTGTGTGTGTGTGTGTGTGTGTGTGTGTGTGTGTGTGTGTGTGTGTGTGTGT
>NC_060185.1:21624585-21692085 GCF_021184085.1 Oncorhynchus gorbuscha
TGTCTCCCTCTCCCCCACCTCTCTCTCTCCTTCTCCTCCACTCTCCCTCTCCCCCTCTCTCTCCCTCTCCCCCACTCTCTCTCTCCCTCTCCCCCTCTCTCTCTCTCCCTCTCCCTCTCTCTCCTCCCTCTCTCTCTCTCTCTCTCTCTCTCTCTCTCTCTCTCTCTCTCTCTCTCTCTCTCTCTCTCTCTCTCTCTCTCTCCCTCTCCTCCACTCTTTCCCTCTCCCTCTCCCTCTCCTCCACTCTCCCTCTCCCCCTCCCTCTCCCTCTCCTCCACTCTCTCTCTCCCTCTCCCCCTCTCTCTCTCCCTGTCCTCCACTCTCTCCCTCTCCCCACCTCTCTCTCCCTCTCCTCCACTTTCCCTCTCCCTCTCCCCCTCTCTCTCCCTCTCCTCCACTCTCTCTCTCCCTCTCCCCCCTCTCTCTCTCCCTGTCCTCCACCCCCCTCTCTCTCCCTCTCCTCCACTCTCTCCCTCTCCCCCTCTCTCTCTCTCTCCCTCTCCTCCCCCTCCCCCTCTCTCTCTCCCTCTCCTCCACTCTCTCTCCCCCTCTCTCTCTCCCTCCCCCTCTCTCTATCCCTACCCCCTCTATCTATCGCTCTCCCCCTCTCTCTTTCTCGCCCCCTCTCTCTCTCTCTCCCACTCCCACTCCAGTTAATGTCACCTCTCCCATCTCTTACTGACACCTACCCATGAGCCCCCTCTCTTTTTTTCCAGTCCACCCTAGCCTTGATGTTATTGTTAACGTCCACAGACAGACTAGACTGGACCAAATCTGAACCTATTACAGACATACTGTATGTTTCACAAGATTGAATAGCACAGTACAGTACAGCACAGTGAGTAGAGCTCAGCAGAGTACAGTACAATACAATACAGTAGAACTACGGTGGGCTGCATGTAGGCCAAGTATACTACACTCCCCTGAAAGTCAGTCAAGAGCCATCACTCTCCACCTTCAGCACTCTCCTCCGCCACGCTGTTCTCAGGTCCTCTGACGCCCTGAAGAAGACTTGAGTAAAGGGAATCAGTGGTCACATCAGAGGACCAGCTTTTGTGCCATCCCCAGCTGTTCTGCAGACTCTGTGGGTCGATTCTCCTCAGACAACATGTAGCGCCCATCTGTGTGAAGCCGACATCTTTTAGATTTCGATAAAGCGCCGGAGACTTACTACACATCAATTATTGGGATAGTCCAAACTTGAACTGAGAAATCCACTCAAAACTACAAAAAAACACTTTAATGTCCAAGCCAGTGCCATCTCCAGTTTCAAATAAAAACAAAAGCTAGCTAGCCAGCCTATGGGTTATCTTGACAAAACTACGCCATCCTAATATTCAGTTGCACCCCCCCGTTTTCCCTCAGGACAGCCTCAATTCATCAGGGCAAGGACTCTACAAGGTGTCGAAAGCGTTCCACAGGGATGCTGGCCCATTCTGACTCCAATGCTTCCCACAGTTGTGTCAAGCAGGCTGGATGTCCTTTGGGTGGTGGACCATTCTTGATACACACGGGAAACTGTTGAGCATGACAACTCAGCAGCCTAGCAGTTCTGGACAGAAACCGGTGTGCCTGACACCTACCATACCCCATACAAAGGCACTTAAATACGTTGTCTTGCCCATTCACCCTCTGAAAGACACACATACACAATCCATGTCTCAATTGTCTCAAAGCTTTCAAATCATTCTTTAACCTGTCTCCTCCCCTTCATCTACACTGATTGAAGTGGATTTCAGAGGTGACATCAATATAAGGGATCATAGTGTTCACCTGGATTCACCTGGTCAGTCTATGTCATGGAAGGAGCAAGTGTTCTTAATGTTTTGTACACTCAGTACTTATTAAGGTAGCAAAATAAAACGTATATAAACAGAAAAAAATGTTATCAAAAAACATAAACAGCTGTCTGTCTAGGCGACCTTATGGCGCCATGGCGACCAAGGAATATCCATAATAATGCATTTATGTGTAGTACAGCTCAGGGACCCATGATGTAATTATGTTACCGTAATACGATTAATGGGTTTAAATCCACTTCAATAAGCAAAAATACAACATTTTACTCAATGTGCCATGTCATAGCTGACACCCCATTCTTTCTGCGGACATCTGTGAATGTTAATTCAGAGCAGATATTTAACCAAGTTTTGGGAAAATGTGGTCACATAAAAACCTGAGGGAGATTATACCGTAATTCCGTTACCAAAGTTGGCATTTACACAGTTCTTCCACTAAATTAGTTTTTGTACATATTTCAATGGAAATTGTTCAAAGTAGACCTGCATTTTAAAGTGAAAAAACTGAATTAAAGCGTAATTCCGTTACTGTGGAATTGCCCTCCCCCTATGGGTTTCCCAGGTGGTTTGTTTCAACCTGCAGTCCACTGACTGTCACATCCTCTCTTCCAGTTCAAGCACAAAACGACGCCCATGTAACGATGTGAGCTGAGAGTCAGGAAGCAAGTTCAGGGAGTGTTTTAATCAAATAAACTGACTATAATACAAAACAAGTAACACGAACAACACACAGACATAACACAGGAACAGAAACAATAACGCCTGGGGAAGGAACCAAAGGGAGTGGCATATATAGGGAAGGAACCAAAGGGAGTGGCATATATAGGGAAGGAACCAAAGGGAGTGGCATATATAGGGAAGGAACCAAAGGGAGTGGCAGATATAGGGAAGGAACCAAAGGGAGTGACATATATAGGGAAGGAACCAAAGGGAGTGGCATATATAGGGAAGGAACCAAAGGGAGTGACATATATAGGGAAGGAACCAAAGGGAGTGACATATATAGGGAAGGAACCAAAGGGAGTGGCATATATAGGGAAGGAACCAAAGGGAGTGACATATATAGGGAAGGAACCAAAGGGAGTGGCATATATAGGGAAGGAACCAAAGGGAGTGACATATATAGGGAAGGAACCAAAGGGAGTGACATATATAGGGAAGGAACCAAAGGGAGTGGCATATATAGGGAAGGAACCAAAGGGAGTGACATATATAGGGAAGGAACCAAAGGGAGTGGCAGATATAGGGAAGGAACCAAAGGGAGTGACATGTATAGGGAAGGAACCAAAGGGAGTGGCATATATAGGGAAGGAACCAAAGGGAGTGGCAGATATAGGGAAGGAACCAAAGGGAGTGACATATATAGGGAAGGTAATCAGGGAAATGATGGAGTCCAGCTGAGTCTGATGACGCGCAGGTGCGCGTAACGATGGTGACAGGTGTGCGCCATAAAGAGCAGGCTGGTGACCTAGAGGCCGGAGAGGGAGCACACGTGACAGTCCAACAGCTGTGTAAACGTACTGTGATGCTCAGTTCGGCTGTTGCATCCCGACTTCACACGCAACTAAAAAGGAGGGAGCAAAACACAATCCGCATTTTAAATCAACAACATGAGTTCTATGGATTCTGGAATGGATTCTGGAGTTCTCTTCAAAGACATGGTATCCTTACTGTGATTATATAGGTCGTGCCTACAGTAACACTCCATCACAGGAGAGATCTGGTATCCATTGGCCCCCTTTGACTCAGCTTTGAACATCGATCATGAAACATACACAGAGCTCTGGGAGTGTCTGAGCCTCTTTTTCATCTAAAAATTAAGCTTTTATAGCTCTATGTAGCAATGTGGATCCATATTGTAACTAGCTATACTGCTACTGTCTGATGGTATACTGCTACTGTCTGATGGTATACTGCTGGTATTCTGCATTCTTCATCACTGATGAGTCATTTGACAGTTTGGAACTAGCATTCTGCATCTGGGGCCTATGACTGATTAACATGGATTGGGGCTAAGAGTTTGACATTCTGGCCCCTGGTGAATGCTTGAGTGAAGCAGTGTGGCTGCATTTCCTGTCTGTCAAAATGTTCAAGGGCTCATTTGAAACATGACCTCTGAGAATATATCTTAAAAGTCTGGGGACGATTCCCCGACTGCAATTAATCCAAGACAAAATTGCAAAACATGACCTGGCAGTTGCACGCTGAGGCATTTATTATCATTATCTTCAAACTAATATTGTTGCCTGGAGCAGGAACAGTAGTAGTTATAGACCTGTAGTAGTTTAATGGATGACAGTTCATGAGTTTTTCCCAGAAGAAAAGAGTCAGTCTGCTAAACATGCTGAGCCAGGCTACTCCTCCCTGAAACCAAAATGAAAAATGTAAAAGACAACCAGGCCTTGGCTATAGACTACAACTGAGCTCGAGGACCACTTTGGGGCAAAATTGCATGACAAACAAAAGGAGGAGTCGGTTGGATTGTCTCTTTCTCTGTCACTCTCACTTTCTCTCTCTCTCTGTCTCTCTCTCTCTCTCTCTCTCTCTCTCTCTCTCTCTCGCTCTCTCCTGTTATCTTATTCTCATTCTACAGCACGATCGTAGAGTGGGATGAAGGATCACTTGGACCCAGAGCACCATTTGCTGGGGATCTAAAGGCAATTTGAAACCATCAAGATAATTTATCGTTCCATCAGGCATGGAGGTGATGCTGTTTCAAAGCTATCTCTCACTTCTTCTCCCACTTCTCCCCCCTGTTCTCCCATGTTCCCTCTCATCCAAGCCCTTCCTATTTTAAGTGGAAACTACTATTGGTCCATATTTCATGGAGGATTTATATAGTATGTGTGTGTCGGTGGGGGGTGATACGAGGTAGATCACACACCATGGACTAATGTCATAATAACCCGAATCCTCCCTCTCTGCACTCTGCAGTCTCCTTTCCCTTCTGATAGGAAATTAACCGATTTCCTCTGCCCCTCCGCGTCTAGCCAGTGGACAGGAGAACCACACGGCCGGGCACGGGCCGTCTTTAAATAAATAGAATCAGGAAAATCCTAGAATACCTTGGAGCAGAATGTCACAAATGGCCCATCAAGCCTCCCAGTTGGTCTGCCGGAGCTCCAGCCAAGAGTGGGAGACGAGTAGAAGAGGAGGGGTGGGCGGATTAGGTGGAGAAGGCAGAGAGATGCCAAATGTCTGGGTCAGGCAAAAATGACATGACAACTAGACTAAATGTAAATAAAGATAGCGGAAGATGTAATTCAATCTGGCAACACGGCCCTCTCCCAGACTGGAGCTAAGCTTATAAATCACAGCTCTAAACCTTCTTAAGAACACTCCAGCCACAAACACGGCAGCCGCTCCACAATTAGATTTTTTTTGTCAGCCGCTGGACCGGCCTCCGGATCATGTCTCTCTCTCTCCGTCTCTCACACACACACAGAGACACAGAGACACACACACACACACACACACACACACACACACACACACACACACACACACACACACACACACACACACACACACACACACACACACACACACACACACACACACACACACACACACACACACACACACACACACACACACACAGCCGAGACAGGATTTATAAGGTCCAGCATCATTAAAAACACAGGGCTCATACACAGCATTAGTCAGTTTAAGGGGATATTGTAGCTCTTCACCACAACGTTAAATTAAACAAATCTACACAACGCAGGCTTGTAATCTGTTTTATGTTCAATTGTTAGTGCCTATAAATCCAGGGAATAAACCAACTACCAAGACTAATCTAAACAGCGATATTACATGTAACAGCAAGATTTTTTCAGGCAATCTGTACTTACCCGTCTCTTCGTCGATGGCGAATCGTCCCAGTCCACTCCCATCCCGGATAGAGTACTGGATTGCCCCATCTCTACCATTGTCGTCATCCCGGGCCGTGACTTGGAGGACGGTGGTCCCGATGCGGGCGCTCTCCTTTACCAATCCCGTGAGGGCGAAGTGGGAGAAGTAAGGAGTGTAGAGGTTCTCGTTTACATCTACCACCTCTAGTTCCACGAAGGTGACAGACAGCAGAGAGACAGGTCTCCCTTTATCCTTGGCTCTCACCGTGAGGTTGTAGAACTGTTGCGTCTCGTAGTCCAGTTCCTTGGTCAGTCGGATGGCCCCGCTGGCCTTGTCCACCTCAAACTTCCCGTTGTAGTCGTTGGCCAGGGAGTATCTAACCTGGCCACCCAGGCCAAGGTCTGGGTCCTGAGTCTCGAGCCAGGCCACCACGGTTCCCACTGGCAGGTCCTCCAGGGCCCGGGTGTTGTAGACACTGGGGATGAATGCAGGGGGGCAGTCATTAACGTCCTCTAGAGAGATCTTCAGAGTGGTGACTGAAAACTTCTGGTTCCCTTTCTCTGCACGGTCACGAGCCTCGATCTTCAAGTTGAAGTTGGAGACAAACTCCCTGTCCAGTTGGCCGGCAACATACACAATCCCGTTAGAGCTGTTGATGCCGAACTGGGTGGTGCTGGTCAGGACAGAGTAGACAATTTCTCCATTAGGCCCCAGGTCTTTGTCAGTGGCCTCAACCTGAATGACATCGGTGCCGATGGCCATGTTTTCGGGAATGACGGTTCTATAGCCTCCCTCCTGCAGGAATTGAGGTGTATTGTCATTGGCATCTTCAATGTAGACGGTGAGCAGACGCCAAGCGGTTTTCTGTGGCAGGCCCAGGTCGTAGATAGTGATGTTGAGGAGGTATCTGTCTCTTTTCTCTCTGTCCATGGGCAGGAAGACACTGATCAGCCCACTCTCCATGTCGATGGTGAAACAGCTGTCTGTGTTTCCATCCGAGATGGCGTACAAAATCAAACCGTTAAAACCTGTGTCGCCGTCGTAGGCGTTGACCTTGAAGACACTGGACCCGACCTTGAGGTCCTCGCATACTGATATGTCTGCCGGAAAGGCCTTGTCAAACTGAGGTGTCTGTCTGTTGACGGAGAAAAGGTCAATGAATCCTTCCTCGATCTTGGGCTTGGTTCTAGATTTGGACTTATTTAGTAATTTCTCAGCTAGCTTTTGGGCGACTCTGGTCTCCCTACAGTTGAAGTTCTTGGGCAGAGATTTCCCATGAACAATAGAAATGTTCACGAACATTGGATCGGAGAAGTTCTCTCCATCTGTGGCGGTTATTTTCAAACTGAAGATACCATTTTTAGGACTGGCAGTGGAGAGGGACCTCCGTAGGGTCAGGACCCCTGAGTCAGGGTTCAGGTCGAAGAATCCCCTCTCATTCCCTTCCAGGATCTTGTACTTCACCAGCTCTAGCTCATCTATGTCAATGGCAGACATGGTGGTTATCACCTCGTCGGTGGGGAAGTCCCGAGATACCACTCCCTGGCACGCCACTTTCTCGAATAAGGGTTGGTTGTCATTCACATTCTCCAGATGGACAGTTACGTTGACTTCACTCTCTCGTCTGTAGGGGGAACCCCAGTCAGAGGCCCTGACCACTAAAACGTAGCTCTCAGACGAGGACTCAAAGTCCAGCTCCTGTGTGGTGGTGAGGATTCCAGAGAACTGGTTGATTTTGAAGGGCAGGGGCTGAAGGCTGGCTATGCTGTATGTTATGTATCCATTCTCGCCCCTATCACCATCCACAGCGGACACCGTCAGAATGGTCGATCCCATGGGAACGCTCTCGTTGACAAACACCTCGTACGAAGACTGAGTGAAAGTTGGGGTGTTGTCGTTGGCGTCCTCGATGGAGACCCGAACTTTGACCCTTAGCTCGCTGTCCATCTCCACCACCTCGAGGTCAAACACGTCCTGGGTGACCTCCGTGAACCAGCGAGTTGTTGAGATCACGCCTGTTAAGGTGTTCATCCGGAAGTAGTAGGAGTCTGCCGAGGGGGTCAGGATATATTCAGCATCGTCTGGTTCAGGGGTGATTTTCACCACCTCTACGATCATGCCTGGGGGTGAGATTTCAAAGAGACTAATTTCGTATGACTCCTGTTTGAATTTCACTTCCACAGCCTGTGGTTTCTTCACCATGATGTGCACAACCCTGACCGCAGAAAACCTTTGTGGGACACCCTTGTCCTTGGCCTGAAGTGTGAGGTTATATCCATAAGGGAAGTTATCCCAGTCCACTTGGTCAGATGCTTTGATAGCGAACTCATCGCCCTCTGACCTTTCCAGAGTAAACTGCTTCACAGGGTCTCCGGCCACTATAGACAAAGACTCAATCTCTCCATTTAACCCCTTGTCCAGGTCTTCCACAGTGACCACTGCATACACAGGGTCCTTGTCCAACCACGAGGGGACATGGGTGACCACATTCATGACTGGCACATGCTCGTTGACACGCTCTACATGCATAAAGAGCTTGGCCGTACTGCTCACACCGTTATTGCCATACAACTTCATCCCGCGGTCCACTGCCTGGATTTCTAGGTCGTATCGGTTCTGCTCCTCAATGTTCAGTTTCCCGCTGAGGGAGACCACACCGCTAGTTGGGTGCACGGCGAACAGCTCCATTTTCTCCTTAAAGAAGTAGTAAAATTCCCCGTTAGAGCCGACGTCAGCGTCAGTGGCTGTAACTTGTGCTATGCTAGTCCTGAGGGGGGTACTTTCTGCTATGGTGACTGAGTATGTGGTGGGCGAGAATAAAGGTCGAAGGTCATTCATGTCCAGGACCTGGACCGTCACTTTGGTCCAGGTCTCCAGAACCTCCCCTTTGACAGAGGCTTTCACTGTCAGTAAGTAGCTATCCTGGATTTCTCGATTCAAGATGGCTGCGTTGCCACCTTTAGTCCTTATGCGTAAGAAGCAGAAATCTCCCAGCACGTACTCCTCTGCTTTAAAGAAGCCTTCTTCATCCCCAGAGGTGATCCTGTAGCGGATTTCCCAGGAGCGCTGGTCCAAGTGGATGCCCATTTTAACTTTACTGTTGGCGTAGGTGCGCGCCGCGGAGTTCTCGTAGACGGTGGCATGGTAGACAGGCTGAGTGAAGAGAAAGTGAGGGCCGTTGGCGGGGCCCTGGGGATGTCCCTGAGAGTCCTGGCAGCAGCAGTTGTGCGGCTGGGAGAGTAGCAGCAACAGGGCCAGGCAGACGAGAGGGGCACGCATGCCTATGTCACCCCACTGGCCCATATTCACATCCATCCCATCATCACTCTTCCATCCTGCAACTAAAGAGAGGAGAGAGACGTTAGCCATGGGGGAGACAGGGGGAGACTGGGGCAAAGGGGAAAAGGATTTACAACCACAAAAGACATGCCACATATCCTGCAACTTGACCTTTGACCTCTAGGCCTAACAGGCTTCAAATTATCCATTTGATTGTGAAGATTGAGTGGATGGGGGAGGGGGAAGGAGATGACGGAATACATAGTAACCATGCAACCGTAGGAGGTATGACATCATTGTGTGTGGACTCTATGTGGACACTCAATTGCACGTTTCCGAAAAACCAGGAGGTTTAGTTCTAGAAGCAAAGAACAAAATAATTGCATGGCTAGTGGAAGGAGGAGTGCAGCATCACAAAAACACACACATACCAAAGAAAACATAACACTATTAGACTGCAGGAAAGCTGAAGTTAGAAACAGATCCCTCTATCATAATACTATTCTTGACCTACAAGAAAAACTGCAACAGTATGTCTCGAAAACATGTAATCTATCTTCATAAGCAACAACCCAGATATGGCTCAAACTGGGAGTAAAATAGGCCTTCTGTTGTGTTTAGTTTCTTTAGGCCTTCTGTTGTGTTTAGTTTCTTTAGGCCTTCTGTTGTGCTTAGTTTCTTTAGGCCTTCTGTTGTGTTTAGTTTCTTTAGGCCTTCTGTTGTGTTTAGTTTCTTTAGGCCTTCTGTTGTGTTTAGTTTCTTTAGGCCTTCTGTTGTGTTTAGTTTCTTTAGGCCTTCTGTTGTGTTTAGTTTCTTTAGGCCTTCTGTTGTGTTTAGTTTCTTTAGGCCTTCTGTTGTGTTTAGTTTCTTTAGGCCTTCTGTTGTGTTTAGTTTCTTTAGGCCTTCTGTTGTGTTTAGTTTCTTTAGGCCTTTTGTTGTGTTTAGTGTCTTTAGGCCTTCTGTTGTGTTTAGTTTCTTTAGGCCTTCTGTTGTGTTTAGTTTCTTTAGGCCTTCTGTTGTGCTTAGTTAAATTTTTCTTGTCAGAAAAAGAAGGAGCTATTCTGAAATAAGTGGCCACAAATATGCTCTAATCCGGGTACTGGGAGAAACCCTGATCCAGTAAATACCATGTTGGTCGAGATAGGAGCGCCACCACGGTCGGGGTTATGATGACTCAACGTTTTCCACCGTAGTGACTGCAGGGTGGACAGGAAGAGTCCACATGTCCGCGAGAACTTTGAATAAAATGCTGGATAAAGAGAACTGCCACACACCCACAAAACGCACACTCACGCACGCACACATGGACGCACACACACACACACACACTCTCTCCTTCAAAACACTCACTTTCAGCACTACGAGTCCCTCTACAATTCTATGACCTACAAAAACATCTGTTCTTTAACAGTGGCCAAACCACTCGGCTGAAACAATGAAAACCACCATCCAAAACCTACATTTAAATAAGACCCATAAGTCATTTAGGGAACAAAGATCCACAATCCACCAAAGAGTGTGTGTCAAATCAAATCAAATGTATTGGTCACATACACATATTTGTGAGTGAGTGAGTGAGTGAGTGAGTGAGTGAGTGAGTGAGTGAGTGAGTGAGTGAGTGAGTGAGTGAGTGAGTGAGTACACATTTTACTATATCAAAAATCCACACAAGAATAGTAAACAAACTAAAACTCAGAGAAGTATGTGTGTGTGTGTGTGTGTGTGTGTGTGTGTGTGTGTGTGTGTGTGTGTGTGTGTGTGTGTGTGTGTGTGTGTGTGTGTGTGTGTGTGTGTGTGTGTGTGTGTGTGTGTGTGTGTGTGTGTGTGTGTGTGTGTGTGTGTGTGTGTGTGTGTGTGTGTGTGTGCGCGCGCGTGCTTGTGGGTGTGCGCGTGCGTCTTGTAGGCTGGTTGGTATGCCTTTCACACAGCACAGCCTAGAGAAGCTTGGTGAACATCCCCAAGGATAAAGATGCTACTGCATGAAGAGTTGTCAGTTCAAACACTCCTTCACTCTGAGATGCAGAAACTGGGAGAATGAGGGGTTAAAAAGAATGCAGGGAGGGAGGGAGAGAGAGAATTGAGAGAGAGAGAGAGACAGAGAGAGAGAGAGACAGAGAGAGAGAGAGAGAGAGAGAGAGAGAGAGAGAGAGAGAGAGAGAGAGAGAGAGAGAGAGAGAGAGAGAGAGAGAGAGAGAGAGAGAGAGAGAGAGAGAGAGAGAGAGAGAGAGAGAGAGAGAGAGAGAGAGAGAGAGAGAGAGAGAGAGAGAGAGAGAGAGAGAGAGAGAGAGAGAGAGAGAGAAGATGGAGACTGTAATAGATACGGTGAGGGACAGAGAGCAAGAGAGAGAGAGAGAGAGAGAGAGAGAGAGAGAGAGAGAGAGAGAGAGAGAGAGAGAGAGAGAGAGAGAGAGAGAGAGAGAGAGAGAGAGAGAGAGAGAGAAAGAAGATGGGGACTGTAATAGATACGGTGAGGGACAGAGAGCAGAGAGCAAGAGAGAGAGAGAGAGAGAGAGAGAGAGAGAGAGAGAGAGAGAGAGAGAGAGAGAGAGAGAGAGAGAGAGAGAGAGAGAAGATGTGGACTGCAATAGATACGGTGAGAGACAGAGAGCAAGACGGAGAGAGAGAGAGAGACAGAGAGAGAGATAAGATGGGGACTGTAATAGATATGGTGAGAGACAGAGAGAGACTAAAAAAGAGAAAAAGAGACAGAGAACAAGACAGAGAGAGAGAGAGCGAGGAGGGTTTGGAGACAGGTTTTCTTCTTCTGGTTAGGCTAACTTGATAATCAAACAGCATGCTTAAAGTATCAGACAAGCTCAGTACATATACATTATTTTATTAAAACACATTGGTTGTGTTTATATACACTACATGACCAAAAGTATGTAGACACCGGCTCGTCAAACATCTCATTCCATAACCATGGGCATTAATATGGAGTTGGTCCTCCCTTCGCTGCTATAACAGCCTCCACTCTTCTGGGAAGGCTTTCCACGAGATGTTGGAACATTGCTGCGGGGACATGCTTCCATTCAGCCAAAAGAGCATTAGTGAGGTCAGGCACTGATGTTGGGCAATTAGGCCCGGCTTGCAGTCTGCGTTCAAATTCTTCCCAAAGGTGTTCGATGGGGTTGAGGTCAGAGCTCTTTGCAGGCCGGACAAGTTCTTCCACACGGAAGCATTGTCATGCTGGAACAGGAAGGGCCTTCACCAAAGTTGGAAGCACAGAATCATCTATAATGTCACTGTATACTGTAGCATTAAGATTTCCCTTCACTGGAACTAAGGGGCCTAGCCCAAACCATGGAAAACAGCCGCAGACCATTATTCCTCTTCCATCGAATTTTACAGTTGGCACTATGCATTCAGGCAGGCAGCATTTTCCTGGCATCCACCAAACCCAAATTCGTCCGTCGGACTGCGAAATGGTGAAGCGTGACTCATCAATCGAGAGAATGCGTTTCCACTGCTCCAGATTCCAATAGAGGTGAGCTTTACACCACTCCAGCCAAAACTTGGCATTGCTCATGGTGATCTTAGGCTTGTGTACGGGAATGGAACCCCATTTCATGAAGCTACTGACAAACAGTTATTGTGCTGACGTTGCTTCCAGAGGCAGTTTGGAACTCAGTCGTGAGTGTTGCAAACGAGGACAGACCATTTTTATTCGCTACGCGTTTCAGCACTCGGTGGTCCCATTCTTTTAGCTTGTGAGGCCTACCACTTTGCGGTTGAGCCGTTTTTGCTCCCAGACGTTTCCACTTCACAATAACAGCACTTACAGTTGACAGGGGCAGCTGTATCAGGTTCAGAATTTTGAAGAACTGACTTGGCATCCTATGACGGTGCCAAGTGTAAAGTCATTGAGCTCTTCAGATAGGCCATTCTGCTCGATTTTATATACCTGTCAGCAATGGATGTGGCTGAAATAGCCAAATACACTCATTTGAAGTGGTGTCCACATACTTATGCTTATATGTAGTGTATGAAAAAATAAAGGTTTTAAAATTTAGACCAATCGAAAAGACGACTCTTGGTCGACCAAGGTTTGTTCTAGTCGGGACAGCCCTAGCATGGATGGATGCAAGCATACAGACTACTGTAGGCCTACACTAATTATGAGCTGAAGGTGCATGTGTGTACATTTACATATTGTTCATTGAAGAAGTACACACACACACACACACACACACACACACACACACACACACACACACACACACACACACACACACACACACACACACACACACACACACACACACACACACACACACACACACACACACACACACACACACACACACACACACACACACACCTAAATCTAACTGTACCGGTCGCCATTGAAGAAGTGCACACACACACACACCTAAATCTGACTGTAACTATCGCCATTGAAGAAGTACACACACACACACATACATCTAACTGTAACGATCGCCATTGAAGAAGTACACACACACACACCTAAATCTGACTGTAACGATCACCATTGAAGAAGTGCACACACACCTAAATCTGACTGTAACGATCGCCATTGAAGAAGTACACGCACACACATATATCTGACTGTAACGATCGCCATTGAAGAAGTACACACACACACACCTAAATCTGACTGTAACGATCGCCATTGAAGTACACACACACACACCTGCATCCAACTGTAACTATGGCTATTGAATAAGTACACAAACACACACCTACATCTGACAAACTATCTCCATTGAACACGTACACACACACACACACACACACACCTGCATCCGACTGTAACTATCGCCGTTGAATAAGTACACACACACACCTACATCCGACTGTAAATATTTCCATTGAACACACCTGCTGGAAATCTCTCCAAGGGAACCATCACGCCCCGCATCAGTGATAGGATGGCACAGGGAACCATCACTCCCCGCATCAGTAATAGGATGGCACAGGGAACCATCACTCCCCGCATCAGTAATAGGATGGCACAGGGAACCATCACGCCCCGCATCAGTGATAGGATGGCACAGGGAACCATCACTCCCCGCATCAGTAATAGGATGGCACAGGGAACCATCACTCCCCGCATCAGTAATAGGATGGCACAGGGAACCATCACTCCCCGCATCAGTGATAGGATGGCACAGGGAACCATCACTCCCCGCATCAGTAATAGGATGGCACAGGGAACCATCACTCCCCGCATCAGTAATAGGATGGCACAGGGAACCATCACGCCCCGCATCAGTAATAGGACGGCACAGGGAACCATCACTCCCCGCATCAGTAATAGGATGGCACAGGGAACCATCACGCCCCGCATCAGTGATAGGATGGCACAGGGAACCATCACTCCCCGCATCAGTAATAGGATGGCACAGGGAACCATCACTCCCCGCATCAGTGATAGGATGGCACAGGGAACCATCACTCCCCGCATCAGTAATAGGATGGCACAGGGAACCATCACTCCCCGCATCAGTAATAGGATGGCACAGGGAACCATCACTCCCCGCATCAGTGATAGGATGGCACAGGGAACCATCACTCCCCGCATCAGTAATAGGATGGCACAGGGAACCATCACTCCCCGCATCAGTAATAGGATGGCACAGGGAACCATCACGCCCCGCATCAGTGATAGGATGGCACAGGGAACCATCACGCCCCGCATCAGTGATAGGATGGCACAGGGAACCATCACGCCCCGCATCAGTAATAGGATGGCACAGGGAACCATCACGCCCCGCATCAGTGATAGGATGGCACAGGGAACCATCACTCCCCGCATCAGTAATAGGATGGCACAGGGAACCATCACGCCCCGCATCAGTGATAGGATGGCACAGGGAACCATCACGCCCTGCATCAGTAATAGGATGGCACAGGGAACCATCACTCCCCGCATCAGTGATAGGATGACACAGGGAACCATCACGCCCCGCATCAGTGATAGGATGGCACAGGGAACCATCACACCCCGCATCAGTAATAGGATGGCACAGGGAACCATCACGCCCCGCATCAGTGATAGGATGGCACAGGGAACCATCACGCCCCGCATCAGTAATAGGATGGCACAGGGAACCATCACGCCCCGCATCAGTAATAGGATGGCACAGGGAACCATCACGCCCCGCATCAGTAATAGGATGGCACAAGGAACCATCACGCCCTGCATCAGTAATAGGATGGCACAGGGAACCATCACTCCCTGCATCAGTGATAGGAGGGCACAGGGAACCATCACGCCCCGCATCAGTAATAGGAGGGCACAGGGAACCATCACTACCTGCATCAGTGATAGGAGGGCACAGGGAACCATCACGCCCCGCATCAGTAATAGGAGGGCACAGGGAACCATCAGATAAGAGCCCTCAGATCTGTGACAGCGATTCTATTGACACTGACAATCCCCCCCAAGGATCCTACATGCGACCCTGTCCGGCTGTGTGTGTGTGTGTGTGTGTGTGTGTGTGTGTGTGTGTGTGTGTGTGTGTGTGTGTGTGTGTGTGTGTGTGTGTGTGTGTGTGTGTGTGTGTGTGTGTGTGTGTGTGTGTGTGTGTGTGTGTGTGTGTGTGTGTGTGTGTGTGTGTGCATTTTGTGTTGAGTCTGTGTTGAGCCCTAAGGCAACAGAAGATGGTGTTCAAACTGAACTTGTTACAGTGCTTCTCTGGAACTGGAAATTGTTTTTACCTCAACGGTCAGGTTATGGTGCGTGTGTGTCTGTGTGCTGATTGTAATACCAGCGGACATAACAGTGGAGTTAGGACTCGACTCACACAGGAGTTTGGCTGACCTGCTGGATCCAATGTGTGCATATTTGTGTGTGTGTGTTTGTGTGAGCGTGCGTGCGTGTGTGTTTCCTACTGTTTATCCTCTACCTGATACAACATATCACTTGTCTACCTAACCTAACTAGACGCCCAATGATAAATACATGCTTCACAGGGCACACTTCTCTTTATGTTAAGCTCAGCATCAAATCTGCAGTTTTTGTGTGTGTGTGTGTGTGTGTGTGTGTGTGTGTGTGTGTGTGTGTGTGTGTGTGTGTGTGTGTGTGTGTGTGTGTGTGTGTGTGTGTGTGTGTGTGTGTGTGTGTGTGTGTGTGTGTGTGTGTGTGTGTGTGTGTGTGTGTGTGTGTGTGTGTGTGTGTGTGTGTGTGTGTGTAAGACGAGAATGGAGAGAAGGGAAGTAGCGAGAGAATAAGAGAGAGGGGAGGAAGAAAGTAGGGGGAGTATGTGTGAGACGTAACTGCTGTTATATGAGCAACTGTGTGTGTGAATTAGGGCAGTCCCCAACTAAAGAAAATCTTAAGTGGTTCTGTTCTTTCGACCAATTGATTGGACGAAATGTTTAAACTCATTTTTCCATATATAGACACCCTATGAGTTTGAATAATAACAACAACATATGCACTGAGATTGTCTGATGCTTTAAGCACACTGTTTGATTAAATAATTAAGACACACAAATGACTCAAGAAAGAGCCTGATGGTCACACTGTGTTAAAAAAAATTACAGTGAGTGCCTGTGTGACTGGTGCAAGTGGTCTCGCTCTCCTCCCTACTGCAGCGAAAAGTGACAACAGCGTAGGATGTGTTTACTGCGCTGTCCATGATGAAGCTGCTACATTATTCCAGCCATTTAGTTTCTTACTAGTTTCTGACTCAAAAGTTTTGTTTCCGAAATCCTAATTTGTTTAGGAAAAAAATCCTTATTCCTTCATCCCTTGCTCTCTTTATGTGAAACATGTAAGAATCACATGCATGTGACCAATAGGACCTGACCTATAGCCTATCATAAACACATCAATAAGTTGGTTATAACAAACTCTGAATACAGTAATGTCGACAGCAAAATGGATGCGGAGGACGTGAAAAAGAAACTTGAAACGGGCAAATCTGTGGAAGACTTAACTTCTTGGATATAGGGGGCGCTCTTTTAATTTATGGAAAAAAAAACCGTTCCCGTTTTAAACAAGATATTTTGTCACGAAAAGATGCTCGACTATGCATGTAATTGACAGCTTTGGAAAGAAAACACTCTGACGTTTCCAAATCTGCAAAGATATTATCTGTGAGTGCCACAGAATTGATGCTGCAGGCGAAACCAGTATGACATTTCAAACAGGAAATGCCCCAGATTTTGAATGCGAATTGTTCCAATGTCTCCTTATATGGCTGTGAATGCGCAAGGAATGAGCCTACACTTTCTGTCGTTTCCCCAAGGTGTCTGCAGCATTGTGACGTATTTGTAGGCATTTTATTGGAAGATTGACCATAAGAGACTACATTTACCAGGTGCTCCGGTTGGTGTCCTCCGTTGCAATTATTGCGTAATCTCCAGCTGCGTGTATTTTACCATTTGCTTCAGAGGAGAAACCAAACTGCCACGAATGACTTATCATCGAATAGATATGTGAAAAACACCTTGAGGATTGATTCTAAACGTTTTCGATGTGTCTGTCGATATTATGGAGTTAATTTGGAAAAAGGTTTGGCGTTGTAATGACTGAATTTTGCGGGGGGTTTCTTAGCCAAACCTGATGAACAAAACGGAGCGATTTCTCCTACACAAATAATCTTTTTGAAAAACTGAACATTTGCTATTTAACCTGTTAAGACTCTAGGGGCAGTATTTCATTTTTGGATAAAAAGACATGCCCGTTTTAAGCGCAATATTTTGTCACGAAAAGATGCTCGACTATGCTTGGAATTGATAGTTTTGGAAAGAAGACACTCTGACGTTTCCAGAACTGTAAAGATTTTCACTGTGAGTGCCATAGAACAGAATCTACAGGCAAAACCAAGATGTTTGAGTGACCAGGAAATCAACAGGATTTCTGGAGGCACGTTTTCCATGATCTCCTTATATGGCTGTGAATGCGACAGGAATGAACGGACACTTCCTATCGTTTCCCCCAGGTGTCTGCAGCATTGTGACGTATTTGTAGGCATATCATTGGAAGATTGACCATAAGAGCCTACAATTACCAAGTGTCCCGCACGGTGTCTGCGTGGAAATTGGTGCGCAAAAGTCAGGTACCAGTATTTTTCCATCCGAATCAGAGAAGAATGCACGCTTCCAGGGAAGGGATTTCAATGAAGAGATATATGACAAAACACCTTGAGGATTGATTCAAACAACGTTTTCCATGTTTCAGTCGATATTATGGAGTTAATTCGGAAAAAAGTTTGACGTTTAGGTGACTGAATTTTCGGTTAGTTTCGGTAGCCAAATGCATAGTAACAAAACGGAACGTTGTGTCCTACACAAGCATCTTTCAGGAAAACCTGGACATCTGCTATGTAACTGAGAGTCTCCTCATTGAAACATCTGAAGTTCTTCAAAGGTAAATTATTTTATTTGATCCCTTTGCTGGTTTTTGTGAATGTTGCGTGCTAAATGCTAACGCTAAATGCTAAGCTAGCTATCACCACTCTTACACAAATTATTGATTTTCTCTGGTTCTAAAGCATATTTTGAAAATCTGAGACGACAGGATTGTTAAGAAAAGGATAAGCTTGAGGATAGGCATATTTATTTCATTTAATTTGCAATTTTCAGAAATCGCTAATTTTGTGTTATGGTAATGAGCTTGAGGTTGTAGTCACGATCCCGGATCCGGGATGGGGCGGACTAAGAGGCTAACTGAGACTCTCCTCATTGAAAACATCCGAAGTTCTTCAAAGGTAAATGATTTTATTTGAATGCTTTTCTTGTTTTTGTGAAAATGTTGCCTGCTGAATGCTAGGCTTAATGCTATGCTAGCTATCAATACTCTTACACAAATGCTTGGGTAGCTATGGTTGAAAAGCATATTTTGAAAATCTGAGATGACAGTGTTATTAACAAAAGGCTAAGCTTATATTTATTTCATTTCATGTGCGATTTTCATGAATAGTCAACGTTGCGTTATGGTAATGAGCTTGAGGCTATAATTACGCTCCCGGATACGGGATTGCTCGACGCAACAGGTTAATTGACTTAGTTGTGGAAACTACTGGAGATGAAGAAAAAGGGGGGGTATAGGAGCACGCATTGGGTAAGTATTATGTGTGCCAAACAGTCGCTGTTAGATTAGAATATTAGATTCTTGTCTTGTGAAAACAACACTAAATAAATAAGTGTACCAAAGAGTCTGTTCTCACAACAACAACAAAAATACAGTATATACAATACAAGTCAAAGGTTTGAACACACCTACTCATTCAAGGGTTTTTCTTTATTTGTACTACTTTCTACATTGTAGAATAATAGTGAAGACATCAAAACTATGAAATAACACATATGGAATCATGTAATAACCAAAAAAGTGTGAAATCAAAATATATTTTATATTTGAGATTACTCAAAGCAGCCACTCTTTGTCTTGATGACAGCTTTGCACACTCTTGGCATTCTCTCATCCAGCTTCATGAGGTATTCACCTGGAATGCATTTAAATTAAAAGGTGTGCCAAGTTAAATGTTTTTGTGGAATTTCATTCCTTCTTAATATGTTTCAGTTGTGTTGTGACAAGGTAGAGTTGGTATACAGAATATAGCCCTATTTGAAAATACCAAGTCCATATTATGGCAAGAACAGCCCAAATAAGCAAAGAGAAACGACAGTCCATCATTACTTTAAGACATGAAGGTCAATCAATTTTCAAGAACTTTGAAAGTTTCTTCACGAAAAAACATCAAGCACTATGATGAATCTGCCTTTCATGAGGACCGCCACAGGAAAGGAAGACTCAGAGTTACCTGTGCTGCAGAGGACACGTTCATTAAAGGTACCAGTCTCAGAAATTTCAGCCGAAATAAATTCTTCACAGAGATCAAGTAACAGACACATCTCAACATCAACTCCTCTTCCTGTTCAGAGGAGAATTGAATCAGGCCTTCATGGTTAAATTGCTACAAAGAAACCACTACTAAAGGACACCAATAAGAAGAAGAGACTTGCTTGGACCAAGAAACACAAGCAATGGACATTAGAACAGTGAAAATATGTCCTTTGGTCTAAAAGAGTGCAAATTTGAGATTTTTGGTTCCAACCGCCGTAACTTTGTGAGACGCGGAATAGGTGAATAGATGATCTCTACATGTGTGGCTCCCACAGTGAAGGATGGAGGAGAAGGTGTGATGGTGTGTGTGGGGGGGGTTGCTTTGCTGGTGACATTGTCTGTGATTTACCTACAATTCAAGGCACACTTAACCTCTCAGCATTCTGAATTTTCGATGAAAAGCATGCCCAAATTAAGCGGCCTGCTACTCAGGCCCAGAAGATATGATATGCATATAACTGGTAGATATGGATAGAAAACATTCTACAGTTTCCAATACTGTTACAATAGAGTATGTGAGTATAACAGAACTGATTTGACAGGCGAAAACATGAGAATTCAACAGTCAACAGTCTTTAGAAATTGTTTCAGGCTTGTTATAAATGAGGGAGTAAGACCAGTCTGAATGAGTGGACGCAGAGCAGTGTCGCAGAGCTTTTTCATGCGCAATCCTGAGAGAGTGCATTTCTTGTTTACCTTTTATATTGACAACGTTATTGTCCGGTTGAAATATTATAGACCTGAGGATTGAATATAAACATCGTTTGACATGTTTCTATGAACTTGACGGATACAATTTGGATTTTATTTGTCTGCCTGTTTTGACTGCGTTTGATCCTGTGGATTACTGAAGAAAATGTGCGAACAAAACGGAGGTTTTTGAATATAAAGAGACTTTATTGAACAAAAGGAATTATTATTGAGTAAATTAACGTCTTCTGAGTGCCACCATATGAAGATCATATGACGATCATCAAAGGTATGACGATCATCAATGGTAAGGGATTCATTTTATCTCCATTTCTGAGTTTTGTAATGCTTCTGCTTGGCTGGTTACTGTTTGTAATAATTTGTCAACTGGGCTATGTTCTGGGCTAGGTATGTTCTGGGTTAGGTATGCTTTCACCGAAAAGCATTTTATAAATCTGACCCCGTAGTTGGATTCACAAGAAGTTAATCTTTAAACCTATGTAAAATATGTTTTGTTTTCTGAATTTTTATAATGAGCATTTCTGTATTTGAATTTGGCGCTCTGCAATCTCACTGGATGTTGGCCAGATGGGACGCTAGCGACCCACATACCCTAGAGAGGTTAACCATCATGGCTACCACAGCATTCTGCAGATTTTTACCTTGTCAGCTCTGGGAATCAATCTTGCAACTAGTCCAATGCTCTAACCACCTGCCTCTCATTGCATCCCACGAGGAGCCTGCCTGTTATGCGAATGCAGTAGAAGCTAAGGTAAGTTGCTAGCTAGCATTAAACTTATCTTATAAAAACAATCAATCAATCATAATCACTAGTTAACTATACATGGTTGATGATATTACTAGTTTATCTAGCGTGTCCTGCGTTGCATATAATCGATACAACGCTGGGGGATGATTTAACAAAAGCGTATTTGCGAATCGTCCACGACTGTACCTAACCATAAACACTAATGCCTTTCTTAAAATCAATACACAGAAGCAATATTTTTAAACCTGCATATTAGCTAAAAAGAAATCCAGGTTAGCAGGCAATATTAACCAGGTGAAATTGTGTCACTTCTCTTGCGTTCATTGCACACAGAGTCAGGGTATATGAAACAGTTTGGGCAGCCTGGCTCATTGCGAACTAATTTGCCAGAATGTTACGTAATTACGACATAACATTGAAGGTTGTACAATGGTAACAAGAATATTTAGACTTAGGGATGCCACTCGTTAGATAAAATACCGAACGGTTCAGTATTTCACTGAAAAAATAAACTTTTTTTTAATAGAAATTATAGTTTCCAGATTCGACCATATTAATGACCAAAGGCTCGTATTTCTGTCTGTTAATATGTTATCCGATCCAACAGGTCCCAGACGTGCTCAATGGGATTGAGATCTGAGCTCTTGCCTGGCCATGGCAGAACACTGACATTACTGTCTTGCAGGAAATCACTCACAGAACGAGCAGTATGGCTGGTGGCATTGTCATGCTGGAGGGCCATGTCAGGGTGAGCCTGCAGGAAGGGTACCACATGAGGGAGGAGGATGTCTTCAATGCAACACACAGAGTTGAGATTGCCAGCAATGACAACAAGCTCAGTCCGATGATGCTGTGACACACCACCCCAGACCATGACAGCCCTCCACCTCCAAATCGATCCCGCTCCAGAGTACAGGCCTCGGTGTAACGCTCAATCCTTTGATGATAAATGTGAATCCAACCATCACCCCTGGTGAGACAAAGCCGCGACTTGTCAGTGAAGAGCACTTTTTGGCAGTCCTGTCTTGTCCAGTGGGTTTGTGCCCATAAACAACGTTGTTGCCGGTGGAGTCTGGTGAGAACCTGCCTTACAACAGGCCTACAAGTCCTCAGTCCAGCCTCTCTCAGCCTATTGCGGAAAGTCTGAGCACTGATGGAGGGATTGTGAGTTCCTGGTGTAACTCGGGCAGTTGTTGTTGCCATCCTGTACCTGTCCCGCAGGTGTGATGTTCGGATGTACCGATCCTGTGTGAGTGTTGTGACACGTGGTCTGCCACTGTGAGGGTGATCAGCTGTCCTTCCTGACTCCCTGTAGCGCTGTCTTAGGCGTCTCACAGTACGAACTTTGCAATGTATTGCCCTGGCCACATCTGCAGTCCTCATGTCTCCTTGCAGCATGCCTAAGGCACGTCCATGCAGGTGAGCAGGGACCCTGGGCATCTTTCTTTGGTGTTTTTCAGAGTCAGTAGAAAGGCCTCTTTAGTGTCCTAAGTTTTCATAACTGGGAATTTAATTGCCTACTATCTATAAGCTGTTAGTGTCTTAATGACCTTTCCACAGTTGCATGTTCATTAATTGTTCATGGTTAATTGAACAAGCATGGGAAAGTGTTTAACCTCTTAAGACTCTAGGGGCAGTATTGCATTTTTAGATAAAAAGACGTGCCCGTTTTAAGCGCGATATTTTGTCACGAAAAGATGCATGGAATTGATAGCTTTGGAAAGAAAACACTCTGACGTTTCCAGAACTGCAAAGACTTTCACTGTGAGTGCCCTAACACAAGCTTTAGGCAAAACCAAGATGTTACTGCAACCAGGAAATGAACAGGATTTCCGAAGCTACGTTTTGCATTGTCTCCTTATATGGCTGTGAATGCCCCAGGAATGAGCCTACCCTTTCTATCGTTTCCCCAAGTCGCTCTGGATAAGAGCGTCTGCTAAATGACTTAAATGTAATGTAATGGGTCTGCAGCATTGTGACGTATTTGCAGGCATATCATTGGAAGATTGACCATAAGAGACTACATTTGCCAAGTGTCCGCCCGGTGTCCTGCGTGGAAATTGGTGCGCAAAACTCAGCTGCTGGTATTTTTCCATGGGATTCAGAGAAAAACCATGCTTCCACGAACGGCATATCAATGAAAAGATATTTGACAAAACACCTTGAGAATTTTCGGTTCATTTCGGTAGCCAAATGTGATGTACAAAACGGAGCGATTTGTCCTACACAAAGAATCTTTCAGGAAAAACTGGACATCTGCTATGTAACTGAGAGTCTCCTCATTGAAACATCTGAAGTTCTTCAAAGGTAAATTATTTTATTTGATTGCTTTGCTGGTTTTTGTGAATATGTTGCGTGCTAAATGCTACGCTAAATGCTAAGCTAGCTATCAACACTCTTACACAAATTATTGATTTTCTATGGTTCAAAGGCATATTTTGAAAATCTGAGATGACAGTGTTGTTAAGAAAAGGCTAAGCTTGAGAACAGGCATATTTATTTCATTTCATTTGCGATTTTCAGAAATCGTTAACGTTGCGTTATGGTAATGAGCTTGAGCAGTAGTCACGATACCGGATCCGGGATGGGTCGGACTATGAGGTTAAACCCTTTACAATGAATATCTGTGAAGTTATTTGAATTTTTACGAATTATCTTTGAAAGACAAGGTCCTGAAAAAGGGACATTTATTTTTTTGGTTGAGTTTATATCTACAGAAATAAGACAAATCTGGCTTCTCTTTGCCCATTTGAGTGTTTGTTTAATAGCCTTCTGATTCCGTGAGAACCAAGCCTCATGAATGGCAAAATGGTGGATAAAGCCATTTTTAAGATTTGCTCTGCTGTAATGAAGGCTTTATATTGTTTTTTCTGTTAGAACAGACTGGTATTACTTCTCATTTATTTAGTGTTTACACTGTTCCAAACAGGAGAAAAATAATATTGTGATCTAACAGCACCTGTTTGTCACACATAATATG
Organism: Oncorhynchus gorbuscha; assembly: GCF_021184085.1. NCBI lineage: Eukaryota > Metazoa > Chordata > Actinopteri > Salmoniformes > Salmonidae > Oncorhynchus > Oncorhynchus gorbuscha. Next base: position 21,648,783 of record NC_060185.1, read on the forward strand.
CACGCTGTCACGCCCTCACCATAGTTTGCTTTGTATGTTTCTATGTTTTGTTTGGTCAGGGTGTGATCTGAGTGGGCATTCTATGTTGTATGTCTAGTTTGTCTGTTTCTGTGTTAGGCCTGATATGGTTCTCAATCAGAGGCAGGTGTTAGTCATTGTCTCTGATTGGGAACCATATTTAAGTAGCCTGTTTTGTCATTGTGGGTTGTGGGTGATTGTCTATGTTAGTTGCTTGTGTCAGCACAGTTCTTATACCTTCACAGTCGTTTTTCGTGTATTGATTTGTATAGTTTGTTCAAGTGTTCTCTGTTTATTAAATTCACGATGAACACATACCACGCTGCATTTTGGTCCTCCGATCCTTCCAACTACTCCTCCTGAGACGAGGAGGACGACGATCGTGACACACGCAGCTCTCGCTACTATACCCTTCATTTTCTTGATCTCCTTCTTATTGTTATTATTACAATTATTATTATGAACATAATTATAATAATAAGTAATGGCGTTATCATTATTAGGCTTAGTATAGCAGCCTTGTATAACCACCATCCAGTTGTAGGCCTCATTTATATCGATATCGTATTTGAATATATAGGCCACTGTATCAATCAATCATTCATTGGTTCATGCCATCACACAGCGTACGAAACATTCATGCTTTGAAATGCAATCAAGCATTTTTGTTTTGAAATTAAATAACAAAGGAAGCTTTGAATAATTAGCCTAAATAATAAATAAACCACAATTCATAAATGCATGCAACTGTTTTTAGTCTGCTGTAATACGGCTTTGTATACAGTACCAGACAAAAATGTACTCACACTTACTCATTCAAGGGTTTTCTGTATTTTTACTATTTTTTACATTGTATAATAATAGTGAAGACATCTGAACTATATAAATTTTATAACAGGCTACACTGATAACTCCAGCTTGGTTCGCAAGTGTCTAAACCATACCATCTTAACCATTTTTGGTAGAGTGTCGCCAAACTACTTGAATTGAGGAAGTGTGATTATAATCATTAGGATATTTTAGGGATCCGCAGTAGACGTCCTAAATGTACCCCAGCCCTCAGATGTGAGCTAAACAGTGAACTTAATCTTCAGATGCGTTTTAAGGTTATGGATGTGAAAGTGAACTCATCGTTTCCATACCTTTAGGCCGTGGCGGAGATCTTTGTGGGCTATACTCGGCCTTGTCTCAGGATGGTAAGTTGGTGGTTGAAGATATCCCTCTAGTGGTGTGGGGGCTGTGCTTTGGCAAAGTGGGTGGGGTTATATCCTTCCTGTTTGGCCCTGTCCGGGGGTGTCCTTGGATGGGGCCACAGTGTCTCCTGACCCCTCCTATCTCAGCCTCCAGTATTTATGCTACAGTAGTTTATGTGTCGGGGGGCTAGGGTCAGTTTGTTATACATGGAGTACTTATCCTGTCAATTTGGTGTCCTGTGTGAATTTAAGTGTGCTCTCTCTAATTCTCTCTTTCTCTCTTTCTCTCTTTCTTTCTCTCTCTCGGAGGGCCTGAGCCCTAGGACCATGCCTCAGGACTACCTGACATGATGACTCCTTGCTGTCCCCAGTCCACCTGTCCGTGCTGCTGCTCCAGTTTCAACTGTTCTGCCTTATTATTATTTGACCACGCTGGTCATTTATGAACATTTGAACATCTTGGCCATGTTCTGTTATAATCTCCACCCGGCACAGCCAGAAGAGGACTGGCCACCCCACATAGCCTGGTTCCTCTCTAGGTTTCTTCCTAGGTTTTGGCCTTTCTAGGGAGTTTTTCCTAGCCACTGTGCTTCTACACCTGCATTGCTTGCTGTTTGGGGTTTTAGGCTGGGTTTCTGTACAGCACTTTGAGATATCAGCTGATGTACGAAGAGCTATATAAATACATTTGATTTGATTTTGATTTGATTTTCTTTGTGATCTATTAACATAAATGGTTATATTAAATAGGCACACTATTTTTTACTGATGCATTTGGCAATATTCAATTCATATGCACAAAACATATGAACAAAAGCATTCACTGTGAAAGTTGATAGATGTAGGTCTTCATATATAGGCAATGCACAGCATATTGAATAAGTTATTGTTTTCTTGTTCAAACGGTGAACAATACCTGTCAAAGCTAAACACCCTTGTCATTAAAGGCTAATTCGCTTTATATATCTGTGGCAAACATCAGCCATATCTCTCTCTACTCACTCCTCTTTTCCTTGAGACACCACTTTGGTCAGGGAGTCAGAACAGCCCACAACACAGCTGACATCGCAGCAGCCTGGCACAGATCTGTCTCCATAATGTACACCTAACGGGGAGGGATGCGGCTTTTTGTGGGAAGATGAAGTGAATTCTCAGGATCATTGTGCAGCGACAATCCCTGGAGGTGGAGACTTTGCTGACATGCTGACAAAGCCGGGCGGACGGTGAAAACACACTAATGGGCCGGGGGGCACACAGAGAGAGTGACAAATATACACACTCACACAGTGTTAAAATAGACAAACACACAGATACACAACCTCAACTCACTGCAGGTAGAGAATGCATTTCCCCACAGGCAGCTGCACGCACGCACAAACACACACACACACAGAGAAAGAGTAAGAGGGAGTGAGATAGAGATAAAGCCCTTGAATTGAATTGAATTGAGAGAGAGAGAGGCAGACAGAGAGAGAGGGAGAGAGACAGAGAGAGGGGGGGGGAGAGAGAACGAGGCAGACAGAGAGAGCGAGAGAGATATAGAGAGACACAATTACACCCAACAAAATCATAAGCAAACTAAAAGATAATCACTTGACACATTTGAAAGAATTAACAAAAATATAATAATATTTGGCCCTAAACAGAGAATACACAGTGGGAGAATAGCTGACCACAGTGACTGACACGAACTTAAGGAAAGCTTTGACTATGTACAGACTCAGTGAGCATAGCCTTGCTATTGAGAAAGGCCGCCATAGGCAGATGAGATGGAAACTGAGCTGCTCTTCCTAACTTCCTGCCAAATGTATGACCATATTAGAGACACATATTTCCCTCAAATTACACAGACCCACAAAGAATTAGAAAACAAATCCAATTTTGAAAACTCCCATATCTATTGGGTGAAATACCAGTGTGCATCACATCAGCAAGATGTGTGACCAGTTGCCATAAGAAGAGGGCAACCAGTGAATAATAAACACCATTGTAAATACAAACCAAATTTATGCTTATTTATTTTACCTTTTGTATTTTAACGAGTTGCACATAATTTGACATTTGAAATGTCTTGATTCTTCTGGAACTTTTGTGAGTGTAATATTTACTGTTAGTTGTTTTATTGTTTATTGCACTTTTGTGTATTATCTATTTCACTTGCTTTGGAAACATATGTTTCCCATGACAATATGCCCTTAAATTGAATTGAATTGAATTAAGAGACAGAGAGAGAGAGAGAGAGAGAGAGAGAGAGAGAGAGAGAGAGAGAGAGAGAGAGAGAGAGAGAGAGAGAGAGAGAGAGAGGCAGGATGGCCAGACGAGTCCTTAGTGAATGCTCTGCCAAAAACCTGTTCTGATGAAATACTCTCTGATTGTCCTCCCTGTCAATCTGTGATAATTATAACCTTTTCTATCAGGAGCGCTCTGTGTGAGAAGACTATAACAAACAGGAGAGAGAAAGAGAGAGAGAAGGAGAGAGGAGGGAAAGAGAGAGGGAGAGAGAAAGGAGGGAGGTGAGAGAGAGGAGAGAGGGAGGAGAGAGAGTGGGGGAGGATGAAGAGAGAGGGGGGGAGAATAGTACAGACAGCTATAGAGGGACAGAAAAGCAGAGTGAAATATCCATTGTGTTTACTGTGGGTCTTAAAGGTTATGTGGCACATTAAGCTGATACACCTGGTTATCTAGGCAACACAGGGAAGCAGGAGAGGGTTTTCTGCAATTATACCTGTCTGCCTATGCTTATGCACTAATCAGAAATAGATTCCACTGGGAATACATATTCATCAAAAAGTTACACAGCTGCACCACTGAGAGCATCTTGACTGGCTGCTTCCTCACTTGGTATGGCAACTGCTTGGCATTTGACAGCAAGGCGCTAGTGGGTAAAATCAAATCAAATCAAATGTATTTGTCACATACACATGGTTAGCAGATGTTAATGCGAGTGTAGCGAAATGCTTGTGCTTCTAGTTCCGACAATGCAGTAATACCCAACGAGTAATCTAACCTAACAATTCCAAAACTCCTACCTTATACACACAAGTGTAAAGGGATAAAGAATATGTACATAAAGATATATGAATGAGTGATGGTACAGAACGGCATAGGCGAGATGCAGTAGATGGTATCGAGTACAGTATATACATACAGTATGAGATGAGTAATGTAGGTTATGTAAACAAAGTGGCATAGTTTAAAGTGGCTAGTGATACATGTATTACATAAAGATGCAGTGGGTGATATAGAGTACAGTATATACATATACATATGAGATGAGTAATGTAGGGTATGTAAACATTATAGCATTGTTTAAAGTGGCTAGTGATATATTTTACATCAATTCCATCAATTCCCATTATTAAAGGGGCTGTAGTTGAGTCAGTGTGTTGGCAGCAGCCACTCAATGTTAGTGGTGGCTGTTTAACAGTCTGATGGCCTTGAGATATAAGCTGTTTTTCAGTCTCTCGGTCCCTGCTTTGATGCACCTGTACTGACCTCGCCTTTTGGATGATAGTGGGGTGATCAGGCAGTGGCTCGGATGGTTGTTGTCATTGATGATCTTTATGGCCTTCCTGTGACATTGGGTGGTGTAGGTGTCCTGGAGGGCAGGTAGTTTGCCCCCGGTGATGCGTTGTGCAGACCTCACTACCCTCTGGAGAGCCTTACGGTTGTGGGCGGAGCAGTTGCCGTACCAGGCGGTGATACAGCCCGACAGGATGCTCTCGATTGTGCATCTGTAGAAATTTGTGTGCTTTTAGTGACAAGCCAAATTTCTACAGCCTCCTAAGGTTGAAGAGGCGCTCCTGTCTGTGTGGGTGGACCAATTCAGTTTGTAGTGCGATTGGCCCAGTACATCATGGGGGCCGAGCTCCCTGCCATCCAGGACCTCTATACTAGGCGGTGTCAGAGGAAGGCCCTAAAAATTGTCAAAGACTCAAGCCACCCAAGTCACAAACTGTTCCTTCTGTTACCGCATGACAATGGACCAAGAATGGAATCAACAGGACCCTGAACAGCTTCTACCCCCAAGCCATAAGACTGGTAAATAGTTAACCAATTAGCTACCCGGACTAAGTCAGGAACCAATATACTCAGTCAGTTAGGAAAGCCAAGGCTAGCTTTTTCAAACAGAAATTTGCATCCTGTAGCACTAATTTGGGCACAAAAGTCCATGGAGAATTAGAGCACATCCTCCCAGCTACCCACTGCTCTGAGGCTAGGAAACACTGTCACCACCGATAAATCTATGAGAATCGAGAAATTCAATAAGCATTTTTCTACGGCAGGCCATGCTTTCCACCTGGCTACCCCAACCTGGCCAACATCTCAGCACCCCCTGCGCAATCCCCCCCCCCCTCACCCAAATCTAGACAGCAGATGTTCTGAAAGAGCTAAAAAAAATCTGGATCCCTACAAATCAGCTGGGCTTGACAATCTGGACCCTCTCTTTCTAAAATGATCTGCCGAAATTGTTGAAACCCCTAATACTTGCCTATTCAACCTCTCTCGTATCGTCTGAGATCCTCAAAGATTGGAAAGCTGCAGCGGTCATCCCCCTCTTCAAAGGGGGAGACACTCTTGACCCAAACTGTTACAGACCTACATCCATCCTGCCCTGCCTTTCTAAAATCGTCGAAAGCCAAGATAATAAACAGATCACCGACCATTTCGATTCCCACCGCACCTTCTCCACTATGCAATCTGGTTTCCGAGCTGGTCATGGGTGCACCTCAGCCACGCTCAAGGTCCTAAACGATATCATAATCGCCATTGATAAAAGACAGTACTGTGCAGCCGTCTTCATCGACCTGGCCAAGGCTTTCGAGTCTGTCAATCACCGCATTCTTATCGGCAGACTCAATAGCCTTGGCTTCTCAAACGACTGCCTTGCCTGGTTCACCAAGTACTGTTCAGTGTGTCAAATCAGAGGGCCTGTTGTCCGGACCTCTGGGCCACAAGGTTCAATTCTTGGGCCGACTCTTTTCTCTGTATATATCAAAGATGTCGCTCTTGTTGCTGGTGATTCTCTGATTCACCTCTACGCAGACAACACCATTCTGTATACATCTGGCCCTTCTTTGGACACTGTGCTAACAAACCTCCTAATGAGCTTCAACGCCATAAAACACTCCTTCTTTGGCCTCCAACTTCTTTTAAATGCTAGTCAAATTAAGTGCATGTTCTTCAACCGATTGCTGACCTTATCTTCCCACCAGACTAGCATCACTACTCTGGAAGGTTCTGACCTAAAATATGTGGACAACTACAAACACCTAAGTGTCTGGTTAGACTGCAAACGCTGCCAAACATACCCTCGTAAAACTGACCATCCTACCGATTCTTGACTTTGGCATTGTCATTTATAAAATAGACTCCAACACTCTACTCAACAAACTGAATGTAGTCTATCACAGTGCCATCCGTTTTGTCACCAAAGCCCCATATACTACCCACCACTACGACCTGTATGCTCTCATTGGCTGGCCCTCTCTTCATATTCATTGCCAAACCCACTGGCTCCAGGTCACCTACAAGTCTCTGCTAGGTAAAACCCCACCTTATCTAAGCTCACTGGTTACCATAGCAACACACACCTGTAGCACGCGCTCCAGCAAGTATATCTCACTGGTCATCCCCAAAGCCAACACTTCCTTTGGCCGCCTTTCCATCCAGTGGAACGAATTTCAAAAATCTCTGAAGCTGGAGACTTATATCTCCCTCTCTAACTTTAAGCATCAGCTGTCAGAGCAGCTTACCAATCACTGTACCTGTACACAGCCAGTCTGTAAATAGCACACCCGACTACCTCATCCCCATATTATTACTTACCCTCTTGCTCTTTTGCACCCCAGTATCTCTATTTGCAATTCATCATCTGCACATCTATCACTCCAGTATTAATGCTAAATTGTAATTATTTTCGCCTCTATGGCCTATTTATTGCATTACCTCCCTACTCTTCTACATTTGCACACACTGTACATAGATCTTTCTATTTGTCTTTTCTTTTGTGTTATTGACTGTACGTTTGTTTATGTGTAACTGTGTTGTTGTTTTTGTCACGCTGCTTTGCTTTATCTTGGTCAGGTGAAAAAGGTGAAAGATAAAAGGTGAAATACAGATGAAATACATCAAACAAATAAAAAAAACAATCAAATCTGCATTGACCCTCTTTGCACTAACTATTTTGACTCATCACATACGCTACTGTTGATAGAGCATGGCGCCTTCAATGCCAAGATAGTGGGTTCAATTCCTGGGACAACCCATACATAAAATATATGCATACATGACTGTAAGTCACTTTGGATAAAAGCGTCTGCTAAATGGCGTATAATATTATTATATTGCTGTATATTATCTATCCTGTAGCCTAGTTACATTACCCCTACCTCAATTACCCCTTTAGCCTTACCTCAACCATATCTACCTCAATTATATCGTACCCCTGCACATCTCGTGTACTGAATATAGCAAAGTTATCACTGGTCATTGTGTATTATAATTCCTCTTAGTATAATTTGTTTCAATATTTTTCTCTGCATTGTAGGGAAGGGCCCATAAGCATTTTACTGTTAGTCTACACGTGTTGTTTCTGAAGCATGTGAAAAATACAATTTGATTTAATATGACTGAATTACCCAAAAAACATTATTTATTTATTTTTTGTAGTTCTTTCCCCTTTTTCTTGATATACAATTGGTAGTTACAGTCTTGTCCCATCGTTGCAACTCCCCTACGGACTCGGAAGAGATGAACGTCAAGAGCCATGCGTCCTCCGAAACACGACCCCGCCAAGTCGCACTGCTTCTTGACACTTAAACCGGAGGCCAGCCACACCAATATGTCACAGGAAACACCGTACAACTGGCGACAGAAGTCAGCGTGAGTGCGCCTGGCTACCGCAAAGAGTCGCTTGAGCATGATGGGACAAGGACATCCAACTGGCCAAACCCTCCCCTAACCCGGACGACACTGGGCCAATTGTGCGCCGCCTCTTTGGTCTCCCAGTCGCAGCCGGCTGCGACACAGCCCGGGATCGAACACAGATCTGTAGTGACACCTCTAGCACTGCGATGCAGTGACTTAGGCCGCTGTGCCACTCGGGTGGCCCAGCACCATATATTTTTTTAAAGCAACCCTGAATCCATACTATACCTTAGAGAGGCATTGCACAACATGAGAGGTCTAGAAACCAACATAACTCAACTGCAGAGGGACTGATTTGATCTTTCAGATCAATACAAATATAGTCAACTTGTGTAATGCAGGATGCACCTTCACGAAATGTAAAAGAAATGAAAGATTACTCAGCCATAGGCCTGCACATACTGGTGACTAATCCTTCAGGCTAATGTTATCTGCCCTGTGGGAAGACTGAGTCACAACACAGCCTGCTGAGACGTGTGTGTGTGTGTGTGTGTGTGTGTGTGTGTGTGTGTGTGTGTGTGTGTGTGTGTGTGTGTGTGTGTGTGTGTGTGTGTGTGTGTGTGTGTGTGTGTGTGTGTGTGTGTGTGTGTGTGTGTGTGTGTGTGTGTGTGTGTGTGTGTGTGTGTGTGTGTGTGTGTGTGTGTGTGTGTGTGTGTGTGAGAGGAGGTCGTGACAGATGCCGTAGGGAAAATATCTGATAAATTAAACATGCTATGCAGCAAAACGGTCACCCGATATGAAGTTCCCCGATTGAGTAAGTGTCAATTACCACACTACCACAGCTCAGCTAGGATGGACTGCCTTCTTTATGATCATCACCATTATCACCATTGTTGTCTATGCCCTTCATAAATTCTCCAATCTCTGCACAGATCAATACAGACTACTGCCAGTCTCAATTGATCCAGACCATCTCTCCTTCAACTCAAACCAGTGCTCACCCCCTTATCTATCCCCCCCACTACACTCCAAGCCCCAGTTCTGCCCGATGCCCCCATGTCCCCCTCCACTGGCCCTGCTCCTCATTATAATGCTAATGCTGCTTCAAGGGCCCTGGGCTTCTCTCACACACACTTTGTCTCTCTCTCTCTGTTTTCTCTCCCTTTTTCCTCTCTCTGTCTCTCTCACCCTGTCCCTGTTTCCCTCCCCATCCCCCAATCCCTACCTCCTCCCTTCCATCAGCTCCTCTGCCCTTTCACTAACCATCGTTAATATTTATCAGCTCCTTCTCCTTGGTCGATGTGTCTAGCTGAAGGACTAGCTGAAACGGGACTAGCTGAAACGAATTCCTCACGTTTCAACTGGCTGTAAACTGTTGGGAAGAAACTGTTAACCTGCGCTAACCTAACATATAAGTCATAGAGACTTCCGTTTTTCAAGGGAAACTGAAGTTTCGTTGAAAATACTATAGCCCTGAAAACAAAAAACATCCACTTTTGCCAATGCCGCTAACGGTGGGGGTGGCAGGTAGCCCAGTGGGCCAGTAACTGAAAGGTTGCTGGATTAAATCCCCAAGCTAATGAGGTAGAAATCTGTCATTTTGAACAAGGCAGTTAACCCACTGTTCCCCGGTAGGCTGTCATTGTAAAAAATAATTTGTTCTTAACTGACTTGCCTAGTTAAATAAAATAATGTTTAAAAAACTTCACCAACAATGGTTAGTGGCGGCAACGTTGTGGGCTGTAGTTCTGAGGTAATTCTACATCCTAGTTAGCACTTGGCAACTAGTCAGCGTATGCTACAAGTTATGGAGTATATTGTTTTGGAGGAGAGATAACATTCACATTTTTACCAAAAACACTTAGCAATTTGGTTAGCCGCAGTAATTGCAGTTGGCATGCTAGCATCAGTGCTGTCCACTTCACTGAGTGGTTCTCCAGTGCCCAGTGTATAGAGCACAGCCAGAGGGGAAATCTGAGACGCCTCCCATTCAAACCCCCATTCATTAATCCTAAAGCCCTTAACCCATCCAACACTGGGGAGAGAGAGAGAGAGTTTGGGAACCAGGAAATGCAATACACAATAGGCTTACACAGGATATCTGTTATCACCTACACAGGCATAGACACAAAGCCTATAGAGGAGCTCTCACCCACCACACACACACACACACACACACACACACACACACACACACACACACACACACACACACACACACACACACACACACACACACACACACACACACACACACACACACACACACACACACACACACACACACACACACACACACACACACACACACACATTGATAAAAGCAATAAAACACACGCACAGCGGTCCAGTAAGTGCTTTGACTCATGCTGTCCTCCCCTGGAGCACAGTTACCACAGGAGGGAAAGAAAAGCAATGTGTTTGGGTTGCAGAGATTCAGCATCACAAACAACAGAGGAGACAGACCTGGATGACTCTCATGAAAAAGCACAAAAAACGTCTGCACTCACTACTGTAGGTCGCTCCGGATGAGAGTGTCAGCTAAATAACTCAAATGTGAAAATGTTAATGTAAATTAAAAATCATTATGGGTAAGATTGTTTGGATAGAGGCCGAGAGGAAGTAGAGGGAAAAGACAGAGAAAGGGGGAGGAAGAAAGAAAGATAAAGGGAGAGATAAAAGGAACACAAAATTCGACATACTAATTAGGATCTGTCAAAAACAATTGGGTCAGTTATAGAACCGATTGCCCTTTATGGTTCTGAGATCTGGGGTCCGCTCACCAACCAAGAATTCATAAAATGGGACAAACACCAAATTGAGATTCTGCATGCAGAATTCTGCTAAAATATCACGTGTACAACATAAAACACCAAATAATGCATGCAGAGCAGAATTAGGCCAATACCCGCTAATTATCAAAATCCAGAAATGAGCCGTTAGAGTCTACAACCACCTAAAAGGAAGTGATTCCCAAACCTTCCATAACAAAGCCATCACCTACAGAGAGATGAACCTGGAGAAGAGTCCCCTAAGCAAGCTGGTCCTAGGTCTCTGTTCACAAACACAAACACACCCCACAGAACCCCAGGACAGCAACACAATTAGACCCAACCAAATCATAAGAAAACAAAAAGATAATTACTTGACACATTGGAAAGAATTAACAAAAAACAGAGCAAACTAGAATGCTATTTGGCCCTAAACAGAGAGTAAACAGTGGCAGAATACCTGCCCACAGTGACTGACACAAACTTAAGGAAAGTTTTGACTATGTACAGACCCAGTGAGCATAGCCTTGCTATTGAGAAATGCCGCCATAGGTAGACTTGGCTCTCAAGAGAAGACAAGGCTATGTGCACACTGCCCACAAAATTAGGTGGAAACTGAGCTGCATTCCCGGACCTCCTGCCAAATGTATGACCATATTAGAGAAACATATTTCCCTCAGATTACACAGACCAACAAAGAATTCGAAAACAAATCTAATTTGGATAAACTCCCATATCTATTGGGTGAAATACCAGTGTGCAATCACAGCAGCAAGATTTGTGACCTGCTACCACAAGAAACCAGTGAAGAACAAACATTGTAAATACAACTTATATTTATGTTTATTTATTTTCCCTTTTGTACTAACTATTTGCACATCACTACAACACTGTATATACAGTTGAAGTCGGAAGTTTACATACATCTTAGCCAAATACATTTAAACTCAGTTTTTCACAATTCCTGACGTTTAATTCTCGTAACAATGACCTGTCTTAGGTCAGTTAGGATCACCACTTTATATTAAGAATGTGAAATGTCAGAATAATAGTAGAGAGAATTATTTATTTCAGTTTTTATTTATTGCATCACATTCCAGTGGGTCAGAAGTTTACATTCACTCAATTAGTATTTGGTAGCATTACCTTGAAATTGTTTAACTTGGGTCAAACGTTTCGGGGAGCCTTCCACAAGCTTCCCACAATTAGTTGGGTGAATTTTGGCCCATTCCTCCTGACAGAGCTGGTGTAACTGAGGCAGGTTTGTAGGCCTCCTTGCTCACACATGCTTTTTTAGTTATGCCCACACATTTTCTATAGGATTGAGGTCAGAGCTTTATGAAGGCCACTTTGATGTCCTTAAACCATTTTGCCACAACTTTGGAAGTCTGCTTGGGGTCATTGTCCATTTGGAAGACGAATTGGCGACCAAGCTTTAACTTCCTGACCGATGTCTTGAGATGTTGCTTTATAACAGAACTGATATGGCAGGCGAAAACCATAGGAGAATCCATCCGGAATTTATATTTTTTGAGGTCACCACCCATTGAAATGCTTTTCTATGGGATATTCAAAGAAAATCCTCTAGATTGCAGTTCCTATGGCTTCCACTAGATGTCAACAGTCTTTAGAAAGGGTTTCAGGCTTGTTTTTTGAAAAATGAATTAGTAGTTGTAGTTTTTCAAGGTGGCTCTCATTTTGACTGTAGTCTTGTGGCGTGTGGATGAGGGCGCGCACCTAGTTATTTATTGAGTATTGAATATACTACATTCTGTCTTAAATGTTTTTGTTTATTTACATATTAGGGTACCTGAGGATTGATTAGAAACGTTTTTGACTTGTTTGGATGATCTTCAAAGGTAAGTGATTTATTTTATCCCTATTTCTGACTTTTGTGGCGCATCTGCTGGTTTGGAAAATGTTTTTAATACTTTGTACGCGGGCGCTGTCGTCAGATAATCGCATGGTATGCTTTCACCGTAAAGCCTTTTTGAAATATGACAAAGCGGCTGGATTAACAAGAAGTTAAGCTTTTAAATTATGTATGACACTTGTATTTTCATGAATGGCTAATATAACGATTTTTGTATTTTGAATTTCGCGCTCTGCAATTTCACCGGATGTTGTCGAGATTGGGCGCTTGGGGGGAGTGTCAGAGTTTCTGCCATGGCAGAAAGAACAGATCGCAAGAAGAGAGATGAGAAAGAATGAGACGGGAAAAGTATAAAAGAATGAAACAGGAGAAGGAAATAATTCTGAACAGCTGCCACGATTAGTCCCACTGCCTCTCTCACTCCCCCACCACCACCATGAGAGAGACAGGGAGAGAACAGACACTCTCCCACCACCACCATGAGAGAGACAGGGAGAGAACGGACACTCTCCCACCACCACCATGAGAGAGACAGGGAGAGAACGGACACTCTCCCACCACCACCATGAGAGAGACAGGGAGAGAACGGACACTCTCCCACCACCACCATGAGAGAGACAGGGAGAGAACGGACACTCTCCCACCACCACCATGAGAGAGACAGGGAGAGAACAGACACTCTCCCACCACCACCATGAGAGAGACAGGGAGAGAACAGACACTCCCCCACCACAACCATGAGAGAGACAGGGAGAGAACGGACACTCTCCCACCACCACCATGAGAGAGACAGGGAGAGAACGGACACTCTCCCACCACCACCATGAGAGAGACAGGGAGAGAACAGACACTCTCCCACCACCACCATGAGAAAGACAGGGAGAGAACGGACACTCCCCCACCACCACCATGAGAGAGACAGGGAGAGAACGGACACTCTCCCACCACCACCATGAGAGAGACAGGGAGAGAACGGACACTCTCCCACCACCACCATGAGAGAGACAGGGAGAGAACGGACACTCCCCCACCACCACCATGAGAGAGACAGGGAGAGAACGGACACTCTCCCACCACCACCATGAGAGAGACAGGGAGAGAACGGACACTCTCCCACCACCACCATGAGAGAGACAGGGAGAGAACAGACACTCTCCCACTACCACCATGAGAGAGCCAGGGACATGGAGAGAACAGACAGAGAAAGAGAGTGGAGAGAGGGAGGGAAGGGGGCATACAAAAAGAGTTAGAGAGAGAGGGAAGGAAGGAAGGGGCCATACAAAAAGAGGTAGAGAGAGGAAGGAAGGAAGGAAGGAAGGAAGGAAGGAAGGAAGGAAGGAAGGAAGGAAGGAAGGAAGGAAGGAAGGAAGGAAGGAAGGAAGGAAGGAAGGAAGGGGCCATACAAAGAGAGGAAGAGAGGGGGGGGTTGGTTGATGGCACATAAAGCATGAAGGAGCAAGATGAAGGGAGGGAGATGTGCTGGCTTGCAGGGAGAGGGGGAAAGAGAGAAAGTGTGTGAGAGAGAGAGATAGATTGAGTGTGCTGACATGCAGAGAGAGAGAGACAGAGAGAGAGAGAGAGAGAGAGAGAGAGAGAGAGAGAGAGAGAGAGAGAGAGAGAGAGAGAGAGAGAGAGAGAGTAGCCTATTTGCTGATTACAGAGAAAAAGAGGGAGGGCGGGAGAGACAGAAAGAGAGAAAGAGATAAATAGCAGAGTTTGGCTTGCAGCGAGATAGAGGAAGGGAAAGGCAGAGATAGAGAGAATGCTGGCTTGCAGTAGTAGCATCAGCAGCAGCAGCAGCACTTCACTGGGTTTGTTTCAAGTCTTTTAATTTGGCCCTGCAGTGATGCGCTTGGAGAGAGAACTCAGAGAGAACACAGCCAATCTCTCTCTCAGATAAGAGAGAGGAGAGGAACGAGGGAGCCAGAGAGAAAGGACCTTCCTTTGAGGTGAGGGGAGTTTGTTCAGTACCAGGGAAGTGAGGGAGAATGAGGGGTGGGAGAGTGGGAGAGAGAGAGGAGGGGGAGAGCAGAAGAGATGTGACACACATATGGAATGAGCGCACTGGAACAATGCTGACAAGACGGGCAGCACTACAGAACTCAGGGCTAGAGCAGACAGAGAGTTAGAGGGAAGGATGGGAGGGGTGGGAGGGATAGTTCAGCTCAGAGGTGGGTGGCAGAGGGTGAGAGAGAGAGGGGAGAATAATGGAAGAAAGAATGAGAGAACACTTCTGCTCAGAGATGGGAGGGAGAGAGAGGGGTAGAAAGAGAGCGAAGGGCTACGGTTCAGTCCAGTGCAGAGTGAGAGCAGAGTGTGTGTGTGCGTGTGTGCGTGTGTGTGTGTGTGTGGGGAGGAGGAGGGTGTGGGTGTGAGTGTGAGAGCATGCGGTTCCCTTAGTATAGGAATTCTCCTTTTGTAATTTAAATTGTGGTAATGCAACCAGCCCATTGGCTTATAAAACACAACAGTCTACTGGCCAATACAACCCCAGTCCCACCCACTTTGCTGTTGGATCTACTTAACATGCGGAACCAATCTCTGTGTCAAACTCAGATCTGCATATCTTCCACACCTATAGACATTACATTACATTTAAGTCATTTAGCAGACACTCTTATATAGCCACATATCCCTGTTTACATTCAATATTTACCATTCCATATATTTACATTCTATATGTATTTAATTAGCATAATCAGTCTGCTATCTGAAACATTTAGGGCAGAAAACTAACGCTGGTTTAAGTGCATGTTTTTTTCATGGCAGTTTCATTTAAAAAAACTGAATAGAGGGCTTGTCATGCCAAATATTGTTCCCTGTCCCTGAGTTCAAGCTTCTGTTGCTAGGGCTGCTAGAACTTCCAAAATTCTGATACGTAATGAACCAAAGCATCCGTTGCTATGCTGGTTGCTTGGCTCTATTTTACCTCGTAGAGGTCGCGAAAGGAAGGGGGACGCCGACAGTTCTAGTTTTATTTCACATCAGAAGCGCTCACTCAGTCCGCGCAAAATGATTATCTTAGAATTACTCTCCAATGACGGTGTTTTTGACAGTGACAAACTGCTGACTACCAGTGACAAACTGCTGACTACCAGTGACAAACTGCTGACTACCAGTGACAAACTGTTGACTACCAGTGACAAACTGCTGACTACCAGTGACAAACTGCTGACTATCAGTGACAAACTGCTGACTACCAGTGACAAACTGCTGACTACCAGTGACAAACTGCTGACTACCAGTGACAAACTGCTGACTACCAGTGACAAACTGCTGACTACCAGTGACAAACTGTTGACTACCAGTGACAAACTGCTGACTACCAGTGACAAACTGCTGACTATCAGTGACAAACTGCTGACTACCAGTGACAAACTGCTGACTACCAGTGACAAACTGCTAACTACCAGTGACAAACTGCTGACTACCAGTGACAAACTGCTGACTACCAGTGCCAAACTGCTGACTACCAGCTGCTTTTTACCATACATTTCTCGTTATGTAAGAAAATATTGTTAACTTCTTGGTGACAGGGGGCAGTATTTTCACATTCGGATGAAATGCATGCACAAATTCAACTGCCTGCTACTCATCCCCAGAAGATTAGATATGCATATTATTAGATTTGGATAGAAAACACTCTGACGTTTCTAAAACTGTTTGAATCATGTCTGTGAGTATAACAGAACTTATTTCGAAGGTGAAACCCCGAGGACAAACCATTCAGATTCTTTTGTTTGTTGTTGAGGTCCCTCTTTTTTCAATGGGCTTTCATTGGGAATCCAGATTCTAAGAGACCTTCTTGCAGTTCCTATCGCTTCCACTGGATGTCAACAGTCTTTAGAAATTGGTTGAGGTTTTTCCTTTGTGTAATGAAGAAGTATGGTCATCTTGAACGAGGGTAACTTGAAGTGTACTGTTACATAGAGGCGCGTGACCAGAAAGCTTGCTACAGTTTGTTTTCCTCCTATATTGAACACAGATCATCCCGTCTTCAATTTTATAGATTATTTACGTTTTAAAAAACTAAAGTTGTATTACAAAAGTAGTTTGAAATGTTTGGCAAAGTTTACAGGTAACTTTTGAGTTATTTTGTAGTCACGTTGCTCAAGTTGGAACCGGTGTTTTTCTGGATCAAACACGCCAAATAAATTGACATTTTGGATATATATCGATGGAATTAATCGAACAAAAGGACCATTTGTGATGTTTATGGGAAATATTGGAGTGCCAACAAAAGAAGCTCGTCAAAGGTAAGGCATGAATTATATTTTTATTTCTGCATTTTGTGTTGCGCCTGCAGGGTTGAAATATGTTTCTCTCTCTTTGTTTACTATGGTGCTATCCTCAGATAATAGCATCATTTGCTTTCACCAAAAAGCCTTTTTGAAATCTGACATGTTGGCTGGATTCACAACAAGTGTAGCTTTAATTTGCTATCTTACATGTGCGATTTCATGAAAGTTTAATTTAAAAGTTTAAAAGTAACTTATTTTAATTTGGCACTCTGCATTTTCATTGGCTCTTGGCCAGGTGGGACGCTAGAGGTTAAATAAGAAGAAATAATATGATAATAATTTAAGCTAGCTACTTATTTACCTCAGCCTGCATAGTCAGATAGCTAGCTAGCCAGACAGTTTAATTTAGCTAACGTTATCTTGCTAGCTAACTGTTATTGTAGCTGCTTTCTGTTTGTATGTAGCTTGCACTTTAATGGCATCCCTCGATGAGATTTTTCTTTTTTCTTGGACACTCCCCCCAACCAGGCAAAGTACTATGAAGGCACCACTGATCTCGACAAGAGGCGCAACATTCGTAGGTGGCAGAGAAATGTGTAATTCGGGGCAATGTTAAGCAGTTCATTTATACTACTGTTGCTGTTAGATAACTGGAAGGATTTATGTACAACCATTTAACAACCATTTTCCATCTAGCTAACGTTAGTTGGTCATCTATATGACGTTAGCTATACATTTAGTTACATGTATTTCACATTGAGGTATCTAGCTATAAGTTAACCCTAATCAATCAAATGGATAGTAAGCAATTATGGTAACTCCAACTGCCCTTAATTAGGTGTCTACACTAGATAGAGAGAGACCCATACAGAAAGAGAGAGAGAGGAAGAAAGTGAGAAAGAAAGTGACAGAGGGAGAGAAAGGTGGGAAGAGAGTGACAGACATAGAGAGAGAGAGAAACAGAGAGAGAAAGACAGCAGTACTAATTAACTTAGACTTTAGTATTTCAACAACTCTTCTCTTCCAACTTGTTAGGCAATCACATGTACCTACGGGGGAAGGATGGCCAACGACACAGGAGGGTGATTTTCACTAAGGAGGAGAAGGAGGCCGTGCTGACAAAGATGCATGCTGGACATTTCTGAGTGAAGAGCATGATTGCCAAAATCAACCTATGCTTCTTCTGGAGTGGGAATGTCAAGTATGTGGACAGCCGGGCAAGTGAAATAACTTTTTGTTTATCACTCACATGCTATTATATCTGAAATGATTATGATTTAGATAAATGTCACACCCGAACACACACTATGTGGTTATAGGTCATTACCTGTCTAGCCTGTCAGAAGTTTGAGAGGGTGAAGACTGTGGAGCTGGAGTTGAAGCCCATCAAAGTTGTTTCACCATGGCACATGATCGGTAAGTGTTTGACAATTCAAATTTTGCATTGATAAGTTGTTTTTTAATGGTGGCTTTATTTGACCACAGCAGAGTTCAATATTAGCAAATGTTTGTGTCAGTATCCTTACAAATATGAAAACCACACACTGTATGACACAGATACGGGTAAGAATAAAATGATTTTCTCCTCAACACTAGAATTTAGGGGTGGACCTTATCGGACCCTTCACGAAATCCAGGAATGGCAACCGCCAGTGTCTGAAGGCGACCGATTACTTCACCAAGTGGGTGAAGGCAAGACCCAACCTCCGCCCTTAAAAAAAATAAAAACGCCTAAAATTACATACCCGAATCTAACTGCCTGTAGCTCAGGACCTGAAGCAAGGATATGCATATTCCTGATACCATTTGATAGGAAACTTTGAAGTTTGTGGAAATGTGTAATTAATGTAGGAGAATACAACATTACATTTGGTAAAAGATAATACAAAAAAATACAAAAAACGTTTTTCTTTTTTTTTTTGTACCATAATTTTGAAATGCAAGAGAAATGTGCCTTTATTGGTTTATTAATAACTTTTAAGTTCATAGCTGTGCCTCTCCTCAAACAATAGCATGGTATTTTCCACAGTAACAGCTACTGTAAATTGGACAGTGAAGTTAGCTTAAGTTCTTGTTAATCTTTCTGCCAATATCAAATATACAACCTGATGCTAATCGCATTAGCCTACGTTCCATGGGTGACCCACCGATCCTGTAGAGGTCAGTAAAGGAAGAAAATGTGCTTAACTCTAAATTCCCTTCTGTAACCCATTAAAAAGGGAGCTTGGAATCAAAAAAGCGATTTTCATGTTGTATGATACACATCAAGGTCAAGACTGGTGAGGCCAGTCCAAGGCGATGATGGACATCTTCAACACCCACGGTGCTCCTGAGGTCATCTTGAGTGACTAAGGTGGTGAACTCTGGAACGACGTAATAATATTATAGGCTATATTCACCAACTATATAAATAGTCAAGTTGATTTACTGATTTTCTACAGGCCAACAAAGCCTTGTTCGAGGACTGGGGGGTGAAGTACTGGGTCTCCGCTGCATATCATCCATAGACCAATGTTTTTTTCAGTTTTTTTCCTCATGGTACATAATCAGACAGCAAACTGAAGGTAATTCTCTTTGCACACAACAGTAGTGTCAAGAACTCTAAAAACTCAAATATATTTAGAACACTTTTTTTGGTTACGATATGATTCCATATGTGTTATTTCATAGTTGTGATGTATTCACTATTATTCTACAATGTAAAAAATTATCAAAATAAAGAAAAACCCTTGAATGAGTAGGTGTTGTAAAACCTTTGACCGGTAGTGTACATCACATTATTACATATCACTGCAGTCATTCTAATGTGTGATTGGCTTAACATGTTATTGTTTTTCTATTGCTGTTTTTCAATAACATACTTTCAGATCACTGAAAGTCCACCTGATGTGGTGGAAGTTGTCAAACCAGATCAGAACCCCTTGGAGGACCACGTTAAGACACAGGCTGAGAAGGATGTGGAAGTTGTCAAACCAGATCAGAACACCTTGGAGGACCATGTTTAGACACGGGCTGAGAAGGATGTGGAAGTTGTCAAACCAGATCAGAACCCCTTGGAGGACCACGTTTAGACACGGGCTGAGAAGGATGTGGAAGTTGTCAAACCAGATCAGAACGCCTTGGAGGACCACGTTTAGACACGGGCTGAGAAGGATGTGAAGGATGTCAAACCAGATCAGAACCCCTTGGAGGACCACGTTTAGACACGGGCTGAGAAGGATGTGGAAGTTGTCAAACCAGATCAGAATGCCTTGGAGGACCACGTTTAGACACGGGCTGAGAAGGATGTGAAGGATGTGGAAGTTGTCAAACCAGATCAGAATGCCTTGGAGGACCACGTTTAGACACGGGCTGAGAAGGATGTGAAGGATGTGGAAGTTGTCAAACCAGATCAGAATGCCTTGGAGGACCACGTTTAGACACGGGCTGAGAAGGATGTGGAGGTTGTCAAAACAGATCAGAACGCCTTGGAGGACCACGTTTAGACATGGGCTGAGAAGGATGTGGAGGTTGTCAAACCAGATCAGAATGCCTTGGAGGACCACGTTTAGACACGGGCTGAGAAGGATGTGGAAGTTGTCAAACCAGATCAGAATGCCTTGGAGGACCACGTTTAGACACGGGCTGAGAAGGATGTGAAGGATGTCAAACCAGATCAGAACCCCTTGGAGGACCACGTTTAGACACGGGCTGAGAAGGATGTGGAAGTTGTCAAACCAGATCAGAATGCCTTGGAGGACCACGTTTAGACACGGGCTGAGAAGGATGTGAAGGATGTGGAAGTTGTCAAACCAGATCAGAATGCCTTGGAGGACCACGTTTAGACACAGGCTGAGAAGGATGTGAAGGATGTGGAAGTTGTCAAACCAGATGTGGAGGACCATGTTTAGACACGGGCTGAGAAGGATGTGGAGGTTGTCAAACCAGATCAGAATGCCTTGGAGGACCACGTTTAGACACGGGCTGAGAAGGATGTGGAGGTTGTCAAACCAGATCAGAATGCCTTGGAGGACCACGTTTAGGCACGGGCTGAGAAGGATGTGGAAGTTGTCAAACCAGATCAGAATGCCTTGGAGGACCACGTTTAGACACGGGCTGAGAAGGATGTGGAAGTTGTCAAACCAGATCAGAATGCCTTGGAGGACCACGTTTAGACACGGGCTGAGAAGGATGTGGAGGTTGTCAAACCAGATCAGAATGCCTTGGAGGACCACGTTTAGACACGGGCTGAGAAGGATGTGAAGGATGTGGAAGTTGTCAAACCAGATCAGAATGCCTTGGAGGACCATGTTTAGACACGGGCTGAGAAGGATGTG
Source organism: Oncorhynchus gorbuscha (assembly GCF_021184085.1). Classification (NCBI taxonomy): domain Eukaryota; kingdom Metazoa; phylum Chordata; class Actinopteri; order Salmoniformes; family Salmonidae; genus Oncorhynchus; species Oncorhynchus gorbuscha. The sequence continues at coordinate 21,670,065 of NC_060185.1, forward strand.
GAGGTTGTCAAACCAGATCAGAACGCCTTGGAGGACCACGTTTAGACACGGGCTGAGAATGATGTGGAAGTTGTCAAACCAGATCAGAATGCCTTGGAGGACCACGTTTAGACACGGGCTGAGAAGGATGTGGAGGTTGTCAAACCAGATCAGAATGCCTTGGAGGACCACGTTTAGACACGGGCTGAGAAGGATGTGAAGGATGTGAAAGTTGTCAAACCAGATCAGAATGCCTTGGAGGACCACGTTTAGGCACGGGCTGAGAAGGATGTGGAAGTTGTCAAACCAGATCAGAATGCCTTGGAGGACCACGTTTAGACACGGGCTGAGAAGGATGTGGAAGTTGTCAAACCAGATCAGAATGCCTTGGAGGACCACGTTTAGACACGGGCTGAGAAGGATGTGGAAGTTCTCAAACCAGATCAGAATGCCTTGGAGTACCACGTTTAGACACGGGCTGAGAAGGATGTGAAGGATGTCAAACCAGATCAGAACGCCTTGGAGGACCACGTTTAGACACGGGCTGAGAAGGATGTAAAAGTTGTCAAACCAGATCAGAACGCCTTGGAGGACCACGTTTAGACACGGGCTGAGAAGGATGTGGAGGTTTTTGACCAGGTAAAAATGATTGTCTGCTGTTCATTTATTTTCTGGCCCTCCAAGAGATATGTAAGACAATTATTTGTAATAATATGAAATATATTTTGCATTTATTTCTGTTATCAATCAAGGTGAGACTGAACATCACCAAGGCGCAGGATAAGCAGGAGAGCTGCCGGAGGAGGTCAAGTAGGGGACCAAGTGCTTCGACATCCGGGCGAATGACTTGGTTTGGAGGAAGGACGAAAGGAAGGCGAGACCTGGGAAACCTCGCTGCTCTTTCGCTCCTAGCTGGTGTCATCATCCGTTAAAGTCAATATAAAAATCTCAGATAATAACTATTTGAATTTGCACCCAAAATAACCCAAAGCTAGTTTTAGTTTTCCTAACACTGACATTTTTCTCTTTATGTCTTCATAAGCGTTACCTCGGTGGAAGCAAATCTTCTCCAGTTGGAGCAGTTGGACGGTTAGTGTAGTCTGACCCAGGGGTCTGAAGGTGAACGGCAAGGCACTGGAGTGACGGACCAACCTTGCTGTCTGCCTGGACGGCTCCCCACTCTCCACTGGGATTCTCTGCCTCTGACCATATTATGATGGCTGAGTCACTGGCTTACTCGAGTTCTCCCTGTCCCTAGAAGGGGTGCATCACGTCGTGCCAGGTTTTTTACGCTATACTCGACTTGAGTGGGTTGAGTCACTGACGTGATCTTCCGTCTCAGTCCCCAGTATCTCTGCTGCAATTGTTTATGTGCCAGGGGGCTAGGTTCAGTCTGTCCTATCTGGTGTAATTCTCCTGTCTTACCTGGTGTCCTGTGTGATCTTAGGTATGATCCCTCTAATTTTCCCCATCTCTCTCTCTCTTTCTCCCCTCCCGGACGGACCTAAGCTCTAGGACCATGCCTCAGGAGTACCTGGCCTGACGACGCCTGGCTGTGTCTGTCCCCAGTCCATCCGGTCGTGCTGCTGATCCAGTTTCTACTTTTCTGCCTGCAGCTATGGAACCATGACCTGTTCACCGATGTGCTACCTTGTCCGGACCTTCTGTTTCAACCTTCTCTGTCTCTGTCTCGCTCTCTCTCCCTCGACCTCATCTGCTGTCTCGACTTCTATGAAAAAGCCAACTGACATTTACTCCTGAGGTGCTGACCTGCTGCACCCACTATAACCACTGGGATTATTATTTAGCCCTGCTGGTCATCTAGGAACATTTGAACATCTTGAAGAATGGTCTGGCCTTAATGGCCATATACTCTTATAATCTCCACTCGGTTCAGCCAAAATAAGACTCGCCACCCCTCAGAGCCTGGTTCCTTTCTAGGTTTCTTCCTAGATTCCTGCCTTTCTAGGGAGTTTTTCCTAGCCACTGTGCTTCTACATCTGCGGCTTTATAAATATAATTGATTGATTGATTGAATGATTGAGAGATGGAGAGAAACAGAGGAATGGGGAGAGAAAGAGAGAGAGAGTTAGATAAAGAGAGAGAGGGAGAGGGGAGGAGAGAGAGAGAGAGCGAGAGAGAGAGAGAAAGGGGGAAGGGGAGAAAAAAGAAATAAAGAACAAGTGAGAATCCATCAAAGCACAGAACGACACTGAACAAGCAGAAGGGTAAAAGGTAAATGGAGTATTTCTAGGAAGTGGCCAGCATAGAGTTAGTGTGACTGTTAGGGAAGGGAGTTCAGGTGAAGCCTTACCGTGAACCACTCTGCAGTCGGCTTGCTAGCCTCTTAAATGCTCATCCATTTTACAGGGTTAGATTACACTCCGACCCGACTGATTAGACTGTGAACATACAGATCGCATCAGGATTAAGATGGCAAAGATGGAGAGTGGGACAGAGAGTGAGAGAGAGAGAGAGAGAGAGAGAGAGAGAGAGAGAGAGAGAGAGAGAGAGAGAGAGAGAGAGAGAGAGAGAGAGAGAGAGAGAGAGAGAGAGGTTGGGTAAGGGGGCGACGGAGAGCTAGAGGAAGAGGAAGATGCAGAGAGAAAGAAAGTAAGAAGGACCATACCTCTTGGATATAGCCTACCCATTATATAATGACATGATTAACAAAGAAAGGACTTCGATTGGGGAGAAAAAGGCATGTGTGTGACTGTTTGAATGTGAAGGACAGGAGAAATAGAGAGAACACATTGTTAAAATATGACCATTATGACAATGACAGATGGTGCACACTGCATTATGGGGACTCATTCATTACCCACAATGCCCCTTGTTTGTGCCAGTGGCGTCACCTCTAGAGGCATCCACCTAATAGGCATATTAGCAGGGAAGAGAGAGAGAACACACAATGCATTCAACTGAAATGTGTCTTCCACATTTAACCCATCAGTGCACAGGGGTTATCTGCCTTACTCAAGGGAAGAACGACAGATTTGAAATTTGGGGATTTGATCAAACAACCTTTTGGTTACTGGCCCAACGCTCCTACCCTCCAGACTACCTGCCACCCTAAAAAGCATATGTGTGTGGGCTCTTCTAATTAATGTGGAACACACTGGTAGATTTTATTTATTTTATCTTTATTTAACCAGGCAAGTCAGTTATGAACAAATTCTTATTTTCAATGACGGCCTGGGAACAGTGGGTTAACTGCCTGTTCAGGGGCAGAACGACAGATTTGTACATTGTCAGCTCGGGGGTTTGAACTCGCAACCTTCCGGTTACTAGTCCAACACTCTAACCACTAGGCTACGCTAGGCTACTTAGGTGGGAGTGAGACACAGAGAGATGGAGATGGAGAGATGGAGTGACGGAGCTCAGTGCTCTCTGGAGTAGTTTGCCTTAAAAACCTCTTTTGACGTCCGGATGAAAAGCGTGCCCAAAGTAAACTGCCTGTTTCTCAGGCCCAGAAGCTAGGATATGCATATGGATAGAAAACACTAAAGTTTCTAAAACTGTTGAAATTATGTCTGTGAGTATAACAGAACGGATATGGCAGGCGAAACCCAGAGGACAAACCATCCCCCCCCAAATAAAATCAGCCTACCACTGTGTTCAATGGCTGTCACTTTTATTATAAGGCGAAAACCTTCCAGATTGCAGTTCCAAGGGCTTCCACTAGATGTCAACAGTCTTTAGAAAGAGTTTCAGGCTGTTTTTTGGAAAAATGAGCTAGAAGTTGTAGTTTTACCTAGTGGCTCCCATTTTGGCTGTAGTGTTTCCATGCGCGTGGAGGAAAGTGCATTTGTTTGTTATTTATCTCCGGTAATGAACATACTATTCTCCGTCTTAAATTTTATCGTTTATTTGCGTATTAGGGTGGTGCTGTATTAGGGTGGTGCCAGCTCTACACTCCAGACCTCCAGTGCCCCTCCTCGGCCCAGCATATCCTCATCCTAAATATGCAGGTTTAAAAAAATATACTTCTGTGTATTGATTTTAAGAAAGGCATTGATGTTTATGGTTAGGTACATTCGTGCAACGATTATGCTTTTTTTCGCAAATGCGCTTTTGTTAAATCATTCTCCGTTTGGCTGTTGGCTGTCTTTGTTAGGAAAAAATGGTCTTCGCACAGTTCGCAATGAGCCAGGCGGCCCAAACTGCTGCATATACCCTGACTCTGTTGCACAGAACGCAAGAGAGGTGACACAATTTCCCTATTTAACTTTTATGACTGCAGGGGCAGTATTGAGTAGCTTGGATGAAAAGGTGCCCATTGTACACGGCCAGCTCCTCAGTCTCAGTTGCTAATATATGCATATTATTAGTAGTATTTGATAGAAAACACTCTAAAGTTTCCAAAACTGACAAAATATTGTCTGTGAGTATAACAGAACTGATATTGCAGGAAAATCAAAACAGGAAGTGGCTTCTATTTTGAAAACTCCATGTTCCATAGCCTCCCTTTGCTGGATTTAAAGGGATATGAACCAGATTCCTTTTCCTACCGCTTCCTCAAGGTGTAAACAGACTTCAGACATAGTTTCAGGCTTTTATTTAGAAAATGAGCCAGAACTATAACATTGCGTCAAGTGGTCACATGAGTTTGACTCACGCAACAGAGTTTGGATAGGTATTGCTTTTCCCTCTCTGTGAAAGACATTTGCGGTTGATATATTATCGATTATATATTTTAAAAACAACCTGAGGATTGATTATAAAAAACATTTGACATGTTTCTGTAGACATTATGGAAACTATTTGGAATTTTCATCTGCGTTGTCGTGACCGCTCTTTCCTGTCGATTTCTGAACATAACGCGGCAAACAAACGGAGGTCTTTTGGATATAAAAATCATCGTTATGGAACAAAAGGAAAATTTGTTGTGTAACTGGGAGTCTCGTGAGTGAAAACATCCGAAGATCATCAAAGGTAAACGATTAATTTGATTGCTTTTCTGATTCTCGTACTTAATGTTTTATTGTGCGATCGATACATTTACACAAACGCTTGGATTGCTTTCGCTGTAAAGCATCATTTCAAAATCTGACACGACAGGTGGATTAACAAAAGGCTAAGCTGTGTTTTCCTATATGGCACTTGTGATTTCATGAATATAAATATTTATAGTAATATTTATTGAATGTAGCGCTATGCAATTCAGCGATTATGGATGACACTTATCCCGTTAGTGAGATTGCAGCCATAACAAGTTAAAAGAAATTCATGTTAGCAGGCAATATTAACTAAATATACAGGTTTAAAAATATATACTTGTGTATTGATTCTAAGAAAGGCGTTGATGCTTATGGTTAGGTACACATTAGTGCAACAACAGTGCTTTTTCGCGAATGCGCCTGTTAAATCACCCGTTTGGCAAAGTAGGCTGTGATTCAATGATAAATTAACAGGCAGCGCATCGATTATATGCAACGCAGGACAAGCTAGATAAACTAGTAATATCATCAACCATGTGTAGTTAACTAGTGATTATGTTAAGATTGATTGTTTTTTTAAGATACGTTTAATGCTAGCTAGCATCTTACCTTGGCTCCTTGCTGCACTCGCATAACAGGTTGTCAGCCTGCCACGCAGTCTACTTGTGGAGTGCAATGTAATCGGCCATGATCAGTGTCCAAAAATGCTGATTACCGATTGTTATGAAAACTTCTTGTCCACATACCTTTGGCCATGTAGTGTATATCAATACAAACTCAATTTTGTCTCCAGGCAAGGTCTATGGGCCTACTATCTACCCATATGTGCACACAGAGCCTTCAAACCAATCCTTGTACACACACTGCCATACATGCACACTAGTAGACACCATTATATTTACAAGGCATCTTTAATAGGTAAGACCTCACACGTACCCACAAACAAGCTAAGCCACACACAGGAATACACACACGGCAGGCTTGTGAAATGTATACCGGTATCCAAGGCCTCCCTAACCTACCGGCACAAAGGAGAAGAATGTTCCATTGCTTTAACATCCTGTCCTGCCACTAAGCTTTAGGCCAGAAAACACAAATAACAAACATTCATGACAACCGTGTGTGTGTGTGTGTGTGTGTGTGTGTGTGTGTGTGTGTGTGTGTGTGTGTGTGTGTGTGTGTGTGTGTGTGTGTGTGTGTGTGTGTGTGTGTGTGTGTGTGTGTGTGTGTGTGTGTGTGTGTGTGTGTGTGTGTGAGAGACCTATGTCTCGCCCTTGTCAGAAGGATAGATGGCAGAAAACCAATGGATGACCAACATCTGACCCATTAGAGGAGCGCCAAGCACGCACGCACACACACACACACACACACACACGCACACGCGCACGCACACGCACGCACACACACACACACACACACACACACACACACACACACACATTAGCATTAGGAATGCTAATTTATACTCCGGGGCAAACATGTTAGCTGCCATTAAGAATTCCAAACATTCAGGAAGCCATTACGGGTTGGTCCTGGAACGCTCGTGCTTTTCACATTCTGGGAAAAGAGGTGCTCTGCACGGGAAGCAGGTCACTTACGTTCGCTGGAAGATGGGATTTCAATTAAGGAGGAGAGGGAGTGAGTGAGTGAGTGAGTGAGTGAGTGAGTGAGTGAGTGAGTGAGTGAGTGAGTGAGTGAGTGAGTGAGTGAGGGAGGGAGTGAGGGAGGGAGGGAGGGAGGGAGGGAGGGAGGGAGGGAGGGAGGGAGGGAGGGAGGGAGGGAGGGAGGGAGGGAGGGAGGGAGGGAAGCAGCAGGGGCTTGGTTTAATTGGGAAATTAGCCATTGGTAATTATGTCCATATTTCATGTGTTGTCACACAGGCCCAGTGGGATAGCATGCTGGGACGCTACGTGGGCTTGGGGGATGGTGGGTGAGTCTAGTATGAAATCTACCTCTCCTCTTCACGCACCTTTCTACGGTACCTCTCTTCCAACCTTCTTGTCCTGTTCATCTCTCTCGTTTTACACACACACACACACACACACACACACACACACACACACACACACACACACACACACACACACACACACACACACACACACACACACACACACACACACACACACACACACACACACACACACTAGAGGTCAACCGATTAATCGGAGTGGCCGATTAATTAGTGCCAATTTCAAGTTTTCATACCAATCGGTAATGGGTATTTTTGGACACCGATTTGCCGATTATTTTTATTATTTTATTTTTTACACCTTTATTAAACTAGGCAAGTCAGTTAAGAACACATTCTTATTTTCAATGACGGCCTAGGAACGGTGGGTTAACTGCCTTGTTCAGGGGCAGAATGACAGAGTTTTACCTTGTCAGCTGGGGATTCATTTTTGCAACCTTCCGGTTCCTAGTCCAACGCTCTAACCACCTGCCTTACATTGCACTCCACGAGGAGCCTGCGCGGCAGGCTGACTACCTGTTACGTGAGGGCAGCAGGAAGCCAAGGTAAGTTGCTAGCTAGCATTAAACTTATCTTATAAAAAACAATCAATCTTAACATAATCACTAGTTAACTACACATGGTTGATGATATTACTAGTTTATCTAGCGTGTCCTGCGTTGCATATAATTGATGCGGTGCATGTTAAGTTCTCATTGAATCACAGCCTACTTCGACAAACAGGTGATGATTTAACAAGCGCATTTGCGAAAAAAGCACTGTCGTTGCACCAATGTACCTAACCATAAACATCAATGCTTTTCTTTAAAGTCAATACACAAGTATATATTTTTAAACCTGCATATCTTGTTAATATTGCCCGCTAACATGAATTTCTTCTAACTAGGGAAATTCTGTCATTTCTCTTGTGTTCCGTGCAACAGAGTCAGGGTACATGCAGCAGTTTGGGCTGCCTGGCTCATTGCGAACTGTGTGAAGTCCATTTATTCCTAACAAAGGCCGTAGTTAATTTGCCAGAATTGTACATAATTATGACATAACATTGAAGGTTGTACAATGTAACAGCAATACTTAGACTTAGGGATGCCATCCGTTAGATAAAATACGGAACGGTTCCGTATTTCAATAAAAGAAAAAACATTTTGTTTTCGAAATGATAGTTTCCGGATTCTACCATCTTAATGACCAAAGGCTCGTATTTCTGTGTGTTATTATGTTATAATTAAGTATGATTTGATAGAGCAGTCTGACTGAGCGATGGTAGGCACCAGCAGGCTCGTAAGCATTCATTCAAACAGCACTTTCGTGCGTTTTGCCAGCAGCTCATCGAGGTGCTTCAAGCATTGAGCTGTTTATGACTTCAAGCCTATCAACTCCCGAGATTAGGCTGGTGTAACCGATGTGAAATGGCTAGCTAGTTAGCGGGGTGCGCACTAGTAGCATTTCAAATGTCACTCGCTCTGAGACTTGAAGTAGTTGTTCCCCTTGCTCTGCATGGGTAACGCTGCTTCGAGGGTGGCTGTTGTCAATGTGTTCCTGGTTCGAGCCCAGGTAGCGGGGAGGAGAGGGATGGAAGCTATACTGAGACACTGGCAATACTAAAGTGCCAAAAAGAACATACAATAGTCAAAGGTATATGAAACACAAATCGTTTAGAGAGAAATAGTCCTATAATTCCTATAATAACTACAACCTAAATCTTCTTACCTGGGAATATTAAAGACTCATGTTAAAAGGAACAACCAGCTTTCATATGTTCTCATGTTCTGAACAAGGAACTTAAACGTTTATTACATGGCACATATTGCACTTTTACTTTCTTCTCCAACACTTTGTTTTTGCATTATTTAAACCAAATTGAACATGTTTCATTATTTATTTGAGGCTAAATTGATTTTATTGATGTATTATATTAAGTTAAAATAAGTGTTCATTCAGTATTGTTGTAATTGTCATTATTACACACACACACACACACACACACACACACACACACACACACACACACACACACACACACACACACACACACACACACACACACACACACACACACACACACACACACACACACACACACACACACACACACACACACACACACACACACACACACACACACACACACATGTACACTGTGTACACAAACACATCTTCTGTAACATGGCTAATCTCACAGACAAGTAGCCTAAAGGCAGTCTTTCACTCTCACCCTCTACTTCTCTTTTTCATTCTCATACTCTCCCTCACTTTATCCCTCGTTCCCTCTCTCCTCCCCCCCAGCTGTTCCATGTTGAAACCTGAGTGCCAGTGTCCTGTTCAGGGAGCTGTGTGGACATGCACTGTTCACTCACTCTGGGTCCTTGAGGAGGGCATGAGAGAGAGAGAGAGAGAGAGAGAGAGAGAGAGAGAGAGAGAGAGAGAGAGAGAGAGAGAGAGAGAGAGAGAGAGAGAGAGAGAGAGAGAGGGGTGGTAAATCACTTAGCATATCAGGCAGCCCAGGCCTCACACTGCCAGAGGGGAGAGAGTAAAGGAGGGAGAGCCCCTCTCCCATTACCTACATGTTACCCTATTACCTGGTTCCACACCCAGCTACGAACCCTATCAATCACTGGAAGAGCCTGGCCCAATGAGACACTTGATCTGGAAGAAAGGAGGGAACCACAAACCAAGAAGTAACCCAATATAGAAGAGCATTGACCATGGACTACAGCATTAGGAGTAGAGGAAATAACCTGTTGTGCCTGAAACAGTCTCTCTCTCTCTCTCTCTCTCTCTCTCTCTCTCTCTCTCTCTCTCTCTCTCTCTCTCTCTCTCTCTCTCTCTCTCTCTCTCTCTCTCTCTCTCTCTCTCTCTCTCTCTCTCTCTCTCTCTCTCTCTCTCAGCGGTACTTACTTGTGTGTGAAGGGAAAGGGAAGAAATATGATACTTGTGATCCAAGGACAACTGCTGTTATACTTCAGTGCTTTTCACCTGCAGTAAGAGCAGGGGACAGTAGGCTACCACTCGTCCGCCACACTCACTCACATTTGACCCTGAGGCAGGTGAGGAAAGGATATACTAGTCACTAGGCCTACCTGTCTCTGGCCATGTGGTGTTTGAAAAACCAGAGAGCCAGTTCAATGTAGTATTACTCCAACCCATCTATTTACACACATTTCCATTCATACATATTCATTTTCACACATATCTATGAACATGCTCAGAAATATTCATAATATAGCACATCCAAACCAATATTGGCTAATGGAAGATTAACATGTAGCTAGTTCTATAGCTATGTCCATGCATATTCACATATGCTTTTTCATTCAGCATAGTGCTACTGATATTCCCCTAAAGCTAGAGAGAGAGAGAGAGAGAGAGAGAGAGAGAGAGAGAGAGAGAGAGAGAGAGAGAGAGAGAGAGAGAGAGAGAGAGAGAGAGAGAGAGAGAGAGAGTGTGTGTGAGAAAGAGAGAGAGGGAGGAGCTGATAGGAGAATAGAAGGGTGTATTGCAGAGAAGCAGAGATAGTTGCGTAAGACAAGAGTGAGAACCCATCTAACTCTGCTAGCACAGAAGCCATAAGAAGAGATAACAGGGGACAGATGTGTGTAGAATAGAAAGGCTCAGCACAGAGGCCATAAGAAGAGAGAACAGGGGACAGATGTGTGTAGAATAGAAAGGCTCAGCACAGAAGCTATAAGAAGAGAGAACAGGGGACAGATGTGTGTAGAATAGAAAGGCTCAGCACAGAGGCCAGAAGAAGACAGAACAGGGGACAGATGTGTGTAGAATAGAAAGGCTCAGCACAGAGGTCATAAGAAGAGAGAACAGGGGACAGATGTGTGTAGAATAGAAAGGCTCAACGTGTTAAAACATGTGTTTGTTCTGAGTCTGTTCTTCTCTCCCCACATCAGGAGATGAACTGAACCCTCTCTGCAGCGAAATGAGAACCATGTGGCCCTGTGTGTGTGTGTGTGTGTGTGTGTGTGTGTGTGTGTGTGTGTGTGTATACTGGTTCACCACCTGCCCCCAGAAGCGGGAGGCTCAAACACAGACCAGACCACCCGAGTCCCTGGTCTCTGTTTCCAGGTACCCCCCTCCGCTCCTACTTCAGATCCTGCTCCTACCTCAGATCCTGCTCCCTACCTCAGATCCTGCTCCTACTTCAGATCTTGCTCCTACCTCAGATCCTGCTCCCTACCTCAGATCCTGCTCCCTACCTCAGACCCTGGTCCTTACCTCAGATCGTGCTCCCTGCCTCAGACCCTGGTCCTTACCTCAGATCGTGCTCCCTGCTCTCTACCTCAGATCCTGCTCCCTACCTCAGACCCTGGTCCTACCTCAGATCCTGCTCCCTACCTCAGATCCTGCTCCTACCTCAGATCCTGCTCCCTACCTCAGATCCTGCTCTCTACCTCAGATCCTGCTCCCTACCTCAGACCCTGGTCCTTACCTCAGATCGTGCTCCCTGCTCTCTACCTCAGATCCTGATCCCTACTTTCAGACCTGCTCCCTCCCTCATTTCCTGCTCCCTACCTCAGACCCTGTTCCCTACCTCAGAGCCTGCTACCTACCTCAGATCCTGCTCCTTCATTCCAGATACTGTTCCCTACCTCAGATCCTGCAACCTACTTCAGAGCCTACAACCTACCTCAGATCCTGCAACTTATTCCAGATCCTGTTCCATACCTCAGAGCCTACAACCTACCTCAGATCCTGCAACTTATTCCAGATCCTGTTCCATACCTCAGAGCCTGCTACCTCCCTCAGAGCCTGCTCCCTACCTCAGATCCTAATTCCTACCTCAGATCCTAATTCCTACCTCAGAGCCTGCTCCCTCCCTCAGAGCCTGCTCCCTCCCTCAGATTCTGCTCCCTACCTCAGATCCTAATTCCTACCTCAGATCCTGCTACCTCCCTCAGAGCCTGCTCCCTCCCTCAGATTCTGCTCCCTACCTCAGATCCTAATTCCTACCTCAGATCCTGCTACCTCCTTCAGATCCTGTTCCCTACCTCAGATCCTAATTCCTACCTCAGATCCTGCTACATCCCCCAGAGCCTGGTACCTCCCTCAGAGCCTGCCCCCTCCCTCAGATCCTGCTCCCTACCTCAGATCCTGCTCCCTACCTCAGATCCTGGTTCCTACCTCAGATCCTGCTCCCTACCTCAGATCCTGCTCTCTACCTCAGATCCTGTTCCCTACTTCAGATCCTGCTCGCTACCTCAGATCCTGCTCTATACTTCAGATCCTGCTCCCTACCTCAGATCCTGCCTCTGATCCTACTCCTGCCTAGGTCTGTTTGCTGCTTCACGTTATCCTCTCAGTGTCCCACTGGGCCATCCCACGAGCCCCCAGTATGTATAGAAACAGAGAAGAAGAGAGAACTGGAAGGGGGGGGGGTCAAGGAATGAGAGAAGGGTGGATGGGATGGAGGTTAGAGGAGGAGGAGAGAAGGGAGGGGGGGGGTGGCTGAGGTCTGACAAACCGTTTAGGATTTGAAAAGAAAAGGGGCTCCTTTTTCACAAGGCCATTACGTGAGAGATCTTTTATTTATGAAGTGGCCAGACGTGCCGACATTTTCTCTGGGCCAAGGAAAACTCATCGTCCCGAACTTCCCTAGGGGTGTGTAGAAACAAGATGTTAGGAGACAAAACACAAAGACGGGAGAAAGTAACGGTTTGTGTGTGTGAGAGAGAGAGAGAGAGAGAGAGAGAGAGAGAGAGAGAGAGAGAGAGAGAGAGAGAGAGAGAGAGAGAGAGAGAGAGAAACAGAGCGAGACAGGGAGAGAGAAACAGAAAGAAAGTGAGTGTGAGAGAGAGAAAGAGAAAGAAAGAGACAAAGAGAGAGAAAGAGCGGGAGAGAGAAAGAGAGAGAGACAGAGACAAAGAGAGAGAGAGTGAGCGTGAGAGGGAGCGCGAGAGGGAGCGCGAGAGGGAGCCCGAGAGGGAGCCAGAGAGAGAGAGAGATAGACAAAGAGAAAGAGAGAGAGAGCGAGAGAGAGCGAGAGAGAGCGAGAGAAAGAGAGAGAGAGAGAGAGAGAGAGAGAGAGAGAGAGAGAGAGAGAGAGAGAGAGAGAGAGAGAGAGACAGGGAGAGAGAGAGAGAGAGAGAGAGAGAGAAACAGAAAGAAAGAGACAAAGAGAGAGAGAAACAGAAAGAAAGTGAGTGTGAGAGAGACAAAGAGAGAGAGAGAGCGTGAGAGAGAGCGAGAGAAAGAGAGGCAGACAGAACAGACAAGCTGTACTGAGTGGATTGGGATAGAGAAAGAGTAGAGAGCGAGAGAGAGAGCGAGAGAAAGAGAGAGAGAGAGAGAGAGAGAGAGAGAGAGAGAGAGAGAGAGAGAGAGAGAGAGAGAGAGAGAGAGAGAGAGAGAGAGAGAGGGAGCGCGAGAGTGAGCGCGAGAGTGAGCGCGAGAGAGAGAGAGAGAGAGAAAGAGAGAGAGAGAGAGAGAGACAAAGAGAGAGCGAGAGAGAGAGACAAAGAGAGAGAGAGCGAGAGCGAGCGCGAGAGGGAACGCGTGAGGGAGTGCGCGCGCGAGAGAGAGAGCGCGAGAGAGAGAGAGAGAGAGAGAGAGAGAGAGAGAGAGAGAGAGAGAGAGAGAGAGAGAGAGAGAGAGAGAGAGAGAGAGAGAGAGAGAGAGAGAGAGAGAGAGAGAGAGAGAGAGAGAGAGAGAGCGAGAGCGAGAGCGAGAGCGAGAGCGAGAGCGAGAGCGAGAGCGAGAGCGAGAGAGAGAGATAGAGAGAGAGAGAGAGAGGGAGAGAGAGACATTTACTCACAGTGAAGAAGGCATCAATCTAGCAGTAAAAAACATCAACTATATATTCAGGCAAACGGCAAAAGAAGCACAATTGAAATGGATCAAAAACATTTTTTTAAAGACCACAGATGACAGCTATCCAACCAAAAGCACAGAGACCCAAATAATGGTGAAACAAAGCCTTCTTTACTGTGAGACTTTAAAACTCGATAAACTTGCACTCAGAACCAAAAAAGCACAGTACAACAGCAGCAAGCAGCTGACACTAATTGAGGAGTCCATGAACATAAAGAACTTCTGGCAAAATTGGAAAAAACTGAAAACATCGAAACAAAAAAAATGTACGATACAAAATGGTGACATATGGACAACCCATTTTAAAACACTCCACAACACCGTTCATACTGACAAAAACGAAGAACAACGCCAAATTCATGAGGAGTTGAATGGATTACAAAAATCTATAAAGAATCCAAATCCATTGGACTCCCCAATTACTGACCAGGAGCTCTATAGTGCAACATTTCAATTGGCTATATTAAAACTGTTTAATTTGATCCTGAGTGTAGGTTATTTCCCTGACATCTGGAATCAAGGACTCATAACCCCAATCTCTAAATCTTTACAAATTTGACCCTAACAATTACAGAGGCAATTGTGTGAACAGTAACCTGAGGAAGGTTTTCTGTGGTATTATAAATTTAAGAGTCCTACACTTCCTTAATAAGCACAATGTCTTGAGTAAAAGCCTAATTGGATTTATACCAAAACATCATACAACTGATCATATTTACACCCTACACACCCTGATAGATAAAGATGTCCACCAAAATAATACCAAAATATACGCTTGCTTTATCGACTTCCAGAAAGCATTTGATTCTATTTGGCATACAGGACTGTTCAACAAAGTTATTGAAAGTGGTGTATATGACTTAATTAAATCAATGTATACTGGCAATACGTGTGGCATTAAAATTGTCAAGAAAATAACATAATTCTTTAACCAGGGGCACGGTCTGAGCCCTGCACTCTTCGATATTTACATCAACAAATTGGCCACTATTCTAGATAAATCTTCAGCCCCTGGTGTTAGTCTCCACAATTCAGGGGTTAAATGACTACTTTTCGCAGATGACCTATGCCTGCTGTCACCCACAGCACATGGTCTACAGCAGAGCCTGGACCTGCTAGACCTGGGCCCTGGTAGTAAATCATACTAAAATAATGATTTTCCAGAGAAGATCCATATCTCAGGGAATTAGACCAAAGTTCTCAATTGGTACAAAATATATAGAGTACTGCACACACTACAATTAGTTAGGTTTAAAAATAAGCTGAACTGGACACCTTAATGAGGCAGTGAATGAACTGAGCGAGAAAGCACACAGGGCATTCTACGCCATTAAAAACAAATTCAAATTGAAATACCTATTCAAATTTGGCTGAAACTAATTGAATGTGTCATTGAACCAATTGCACTTTATGGCAGCGAGGTGTGGTGCAAGACAAGTTTTCATCAAATGGGACAAACACCTCATTGAAACCCTTAATGTTTAATGCATTGAAACCCGTGCTTCTACACCTGCATTGCTTGCTGTTTGGGGTTGTAGGCTGGGTTTCTGTACAGCACTTTGATATATCAGCTGATGTAAGAAGGGCTATATAAATACATTTGATTTGATTTGAATGCAGAGTTCTGTAAGATTCTCCTTCATGTCCAGAGGAAAACTACAAACAATACATGCAGGGCTCTCTACCTCTCGCCCCCTCTATCCACTAATAATAAAAACTCAATGAAGTTTTGGAAACATCTAAAATACAGTGACCCCCTCTCATATCATTACCAAGCCCTGCAATGCCAAGAGCTGAGCAAAGAAAAGAGTCCCCTCATCCAGCTGGTCCTGGGGCTGAGTTCACAAACCTGTTCTACTAACACACTGAAGCCTTAGGACCAGAACATCCAATCAATCAGGATAAACCAAATTACAACACAGTCAAAACAAAACTACATTGCTTATTGGGAAACACAAGCACAAGCACAAAGAAAAATGCAGTGCTATCTGGCCCTAAATCACAGTGGCTAACTATTTCTTTTCACCTTTATTATAACCAGGTAGGCTAGTTGAGAACAAGTTCTCATTTGCAACTGCGACCTGGCCAAGATAAAGCAAAGCAGTTTGACACATACAACAACACAGAGTTACACATGGAATAAACAAACATACAGTCAATAATACAGTAGAAAAAGTATATATACAGCATGTGCAAAATGACCATGGTTACTGATCAAAACCTTGCCAAAGTACAGGCTCAGTGAGCACAGCCTTGCCATTGAGAAGGGTAGACACAGGAAGACTTGGCTCCCTGTAGAGGAAGGTCTGTGCAACCACTGCACAACAGCAGAACCTGAGACAGAGCTGCATTTCCTGACAAAATTAAAATTAAAACAATTATGGACTGTCATTTCCAAGGTTTCAAAGACCTCTCTGATGAGAGTAGGCTACCCGTCCTGTTGGGGGAGGACGCAGAGAGCTGTGGGTTGGCAGCGCACTACATTGCTGCCTACCATAAGTTGAGGGACAGTGTCTGACAGACCAATCAACCTGCACATGTCCTCTACTGTATGCGTATTGTTATTGTTAAATGTTTGGTTATTTTGACCCTTGGTTATTGTTGTTACTGTTGTCCCGTTGACAATTTTGATTCTTATTATTTTCATACTGTAAATATCCAAAGTAAGTTTTGGCAATATGTACATTGTTATGTCATGCCAATAAAGCAAATTGAATTGAATTGAGAGAGAGTGCATGCAGAATTCTGCTAAAATATCCTGTGTACAACGTAAAACACCAAATAACGCATGCAGAGCAGAATTAGGTCGATACAGGAAGTGATTCCCAAACCTTCCATAACAAAGCCATCACCTACAGAGAGATGAACCTGGAGAAGAGTCCCCTAAGCAACACTGAATATAGACATAATATGACACTTGAAATGTGTGTAATGTTAACTGTTCATTTTTTTATTGTTTATTTCACTTTTGTTTATTATCTATTTCACTTGCTTTGGCAATGTTAACATGTTTGCCATACCAATAAAGCCCCTCGAATTGAAATTGAATTGAGTAAGACAGAAAGAGAGAGGCAGAAAGAGAGAGAGACAGAAAGAAAGAGAGAGAGCGAGAGAGGCAGAAAGAGAGAGGCAGAAAGAGAGAGAGACAGAAAGAAAGAGAGAGAGCGAGAGAGGCAGAAAGAGAGAGAGACAGACAGAAAGAAATAGAGCGAGACAGACAGAAAGAGAGAGAGAGAGACAGAAAGAGAGAGAGAGACAGACAGAAAGAAATAGAGAGAGAGAGAGAGAGAGAGAGAGAGAGAGAGAGAGAGAGAGAGAGAGAGAGAGAGAGAGAGGCAGACAGAACAGACAAGCTGTACTGAGTGGATTGGGATACCCTGTAGTAGTTCTGGCTCCACAGCTCCATGCAGTCAGTCCACTGTAATTCATGTAATACCAATATCTACTAGACATGACTAAGGACACACAGACCAGGCTATCTACTAGACATGACTAAGGACACACAGACCAGGCTATCTACTAGACATGACTAAGGACACACAGACCAGGCTATCTACTAGACATGACTAAGGACACACAGACCAGACTATCTACTAGACATGACTAAGGACACACAGACCAGGCTATCTACTAGACATGACTAAGGACAGGCTATCCTTGGAAAGATAAACTCAGAAATTCTACATGATTATTATTGCATCTCCAGCATTGACCTTAAAAAAGTTGAACAAATCAAAGTTTATCATGAAACTTATGATAAACCTCATATTGCACCCTGTGTTTTGTTGTCTCTCCCAGAGCCACTGTTAGGAAATGCTGAGATATTGAGCCATCCAATCACTACTGAATAATAGGGAGTGTGTGTGTTTGTAGGTGTGTACGAGTGTCTGTACGAGCCTACGATTGTGTTTGTGTGCATGCGTGTGTTGTTGAAATGTCAGGCAAGGGAGAACGCACAGCAATATAAACATATCCAATCTCCAGCTGCCACCACCAACCTGCTACACACACATACACACACAAACACACCTTGGCAGCAGGTCAAGAGTGCAGCTCCCGCCTAATTAGTAATAAATCTTTACTGCTGACATTCCAAAATGTCAGCCAGCTTATTAAGTCATGACGGACACCCATTGCCGTCAGGGCCTTCTGACACGCACGTATGTGTGTGTACAGTACGTGTGTGTGTGTGTGTGTGTGTACAGTACGTGTGTGTGTGTGTGTACAGTACGTGTGTGTGTGTACATTACGTGTGTGTGTGTACATTACGTGTGTGTGTGTGTGTGTGTGTGTGTGTGTGTGTGTGTGTGTGTGTGTGTGTGTGTGTGTGTGTGTGTGTGTGTGTGTGTGTGTGTGTGTGTGTGTGTGTGTGTGTGTGTGTGTGTGTGTGTGTGTGTGTGTGTGCATTACGTGTGTGTGTGTGTGTGTGTGTGTGTGTGTGTGTGTGCATTACGTGTGTGTGTGTGTGTGTGTGTGTGTGTGTGTGTGTGTGTGTGTGTGTGTGTGTGTGTGTGTGTGTGTGTGTGTGTGTGTGTGTGTGTGTGTGTGTGTGTGTGTGTGTGTGTGTGTGTGTGTGTGTGTGTGTGTGTGTGTGTGTGTGTGTGTGTGTGTGTGTGTGTGTGTGTGTACAGTACGTGTGTGTGAGAGGTGATAGACCTTTGCCACAAAAAAAAAATGGTTTGTGTTTTATGTGTGTGTAGTTAGGTGAAGGGACACAATCAATGCACTTAGTGTACAAAATATTAAGAACACCTTACTAATATTGAGTTGCACCCCCCCAACTCCCTCTTTTAGAACAGCTTCAATTCGTCAAGGCATGGACAAGGGTTGGGCGGTATCTAGATTTTCATATCATCATACCGTCCTTCTCTCACCTCGGGATAAACGGCATGACTGGTTTAGTACAAAAGGCAAGCAAAAAAGCCAATTGGGCATCTATTACCAGAATGCTAACAAAATTTGTGCAAGTAATATCGAATTTCCATGGAGGTTGCTAGCTAAATATAATAACGAGCACAAACAAAAATAAACCAATTGCAAAAACAGGCAATCCAGCTCATAACGTTATACATATATAGGTAGGTATAGCTCCCGAATTTCATTTTTGGTGAGTTTGGACATTTACAATCGAATGTGAATGAGAGACATTTTGCAAATTAACAACATTTTGACGCATTCATTACTAGTTCTCCAGCAGCATGTCTACTGTGTCTGTGTGGAGTCTTAGTCGCTGGGGCAATGGTAGAGGCAGGTTGCCCAGTGGTTAGAGTGTTGGACTGGTAACCGAAAACTTGCAAGATTCGTCATCTGCCCCTGAACAATTAACCCACTGTTCCTAAGCCATCATTGAAAATAAGAATTTGTCCGAATTTGTCCGATGTTCTGAACGGCATTAATGAAATAGCTGGGAGGAAACAGAAACAAGAGCTGCTGATATCGCCAATCAAGGTCTTACTGTAACTATAGGCTACTAGGGTAGCCAATTTAAATGCCTACCAGTAGTCACGTCAAACCAGTTAGTGTCAAGCTGCCCGATACAAAGTTAGCAGCCTATGCCCTCCTAGCCCCAGGCTTAGAAAGCAGAGTAGCAACATAAAGTGAGTTAATGTCGACCAGCTAGCAGCCACTAGTCTAGAATGACCAGTCAGATACAAAGCAGCTGGCTGTCAATAGCAACTGCATCTCAATGGCACCCAGGGCATTTCAAATGCTAATGTAGCATACTAACTGTACACACACACACACACACACACACACACACACACACACACACACACACACACACACACACACACACACACACACACACACACACACACACACACACACACACACACACACACACACACACACACACACACACACACACATGGTGATGTTCAGCTGGACAGAGGGGCAGAGGTTATTGTGATGAGAATCAGGGATCTGTGTGTGTGAGAGAGAAAGAGAGAAGAGAGAGAGAGAGAGAGAGAGAGAGAGAGAGAGAGAGAGAGAGAGAGAGAGAGAGAGAGAGAGAGAGAGAGAGAGAGAGAGAGAGAAACATGGGAGGACAAGAGAGGAAACCCATGGGATGTCCTTGTCAACAACACTAGAATAATTTAGCTACAGAAGGCCAACAGATCCATAAATACATACATGAATAAACCTTTCCAGTGTTTTCCCTATGATGTTTTTCATGTTGTTTGCTTGCAGCTGCTAAATTAATAGAGGAGAAACACTGCCTTTTTATGTTTTAGAAGCCTGCTCATAAAAAGACCTCAATCTATCAGGATGATGCTTTAATAATTCTACATTTCTGAGCTTCCAAACATGTTCAACGATTGGCCTACTATCATCTTAGCTTCACAGGGAATGTCTGAACCAGTTGTTCCCAACCAGTGGTACTAGGACCTAGGGTACTTGGTCTATCAACAGGGGGTACTAGGACCTAGGGTACTTGGCCTATCAACAGGGGGTACTTGAGAAGACTCATGAGACCACAGACCTATTGTTAAAATCCGCATAAGGGGGTACTTCAGGGTTACTTCAGGCAGAGCAAAATTCACTTGGTAAAGTAACCAAAAAAGGTTGGGAACCACTGGTCTAAATATCCAACTCAATGTTCTTCTTTCTGACAGGAGACGAAGGACTTCAAAATAGAGAAATGGGCTACTAGCATGTCTTTCTGATGTGGCTACGGTTCATAAACAATGTGCCTTTAATAATTCATAAATACTCACGGGGCACTGGAATCAAAGCTGCAAGCGTCATGTGAGAATGGAGGTGAGAGCGGAGTAATCTGGTGTTAGAAGTACATGCTGGGAAGAACAGATTGACTGAAAGAATGAAATCTGTAATCTGTTATTTAAACGCTGTTTAGTAAATGTAGAGTGAAAATAATGTATTTAGAGTTGACATACTATGAAGAAATGAAAATTAACTCTGCTGAACAAAAATATAAATGCAACATGCAACAATTTTGAAGATTTTACTGAGTTCAGTCAAGGAAATCAATAAATGTGAATACACCCATTAAACTCTAATCATTAAACTCTAATCTATAGAATACAGATATGCATCTGTTGGTCACAGATATCTTGGATCAGAAAACCAGTCAGTGTGACCATCATTTGCCTCATGCAGCGCGACACATCTCCTTCGCATAGAGTTGATCAGGCTGTTGATTGCGGCCTGTGGAATGTTGTCCCACTACTCTTCAATGCCTGTGCAAAGTTGCTGGATATTGGCGGGAAGTGGAACACGCTGTTGTACATGTCGATGCAGAGCATCCCAAACATGCTCAATGGGTGACTTGTCTGGTGAGTTACTGTATGCAGGCCATGGAAGAACTGGGGCTTTTTCAGATCCCATGGCTTGTGTACAGATCTTTGCAACATAGGGCTGTGCATTATCATGCTGCAACATGAGGTGATGGCGGCGGATGAATGGCACGACAGTTGGCCTCAGGATCTCATCAAGGTATCTCTGTGCATTCAAATTGCCATCAATAAAATGCAATTGTGTCCGTTGTCAGTAGCTTATGCCTGCCCATACCATAACCCCACTACCACCATGGGGCATTCTGTTCACAACGTTGACATCAGCAAACCGCTCTCGTACACATGCCGCCATACACGTGGTCTGCGGTTGTGAGGCCGTTTGGAGGTACTGCCAAATTCTCTAAAACGACGTTGGAGGCAGCTTATAGTGGAGAATTTAACATAAAATGATCTGGCAACAGCTCTGGTGGACATTCCTGCAGCCAGCATGCCAATTGCACCCCTCCCCACCGCCTCAGAGAAGTAAGACGGGAGGGGCTGAGATGTCGTGTCGGATCTCGTGTTTTAATTAACATCACTGGCAATAAATAACACCACGGCAACTGCTGCTAGCCCTCTTGATAATAACCAACATAGGATTAATACAAAGTAGAGTACAGTCAGATACTAACTCCATTACAGGACAATAGTCTGCTGGATAGAGTACAATACCATCCTTGAAGGCAGGAACCAACATTAAGCTATGATGTAATTTTCCACAGGCCAGAGAGAGACCTGTAAGCTAATATTTTTAGGTTGAGATTGAAACAGTGTTGTGTGGAATATGTAGGGTTTCGTGGCCCATTTGCATCTTGTGTGTGTTATCTAAATCAATGAATAATGCCTACTGGGAGTTCAAGGCTCCGGTCTTGGTTTGACGTCTGAGAAATAAAGCAGTTTGGATATCAATCTAGGGATCACACACACACAAGAACGCATGCACACGCACGCGCACACACACAGAGCACAACACCGCACAAATCGTATTGCTTATCTACAGAGCAATCATATACTCA